>NC_088878.1:17221246-17468746 GCF_032884065.1 Artemia franciscana
TCCCCAAAGACATAGTTATTGTTTTTTGACTATGCTGAACAAAATGGCTATCTCAAAATTTTGATCCGTTGACTTTGGGTAAAAAATGAGCGTGGGAGGGGGCCTAGGTGCCCTCCAATTTTTTGGTCACTTAAAAAGGGCACTAGAAGTTTTATTTCCGTTAGAATGAGCCCTCTTGCGACATTCTAGGACCAATTGGTCGATATGATGACCCCTGGAAAAAAAAAACAACAAATAAACACGCACCCGTGATCTGTCTCCTAGCAAAAAAATACGAAATTCCACATTTTTGTAGATAGGAGCTTGAAATTTTTGCAATAGGGTTCTCTGATACGGTGATTGCGATGATGTGATTTTCGTTAAGACTCTATCTTAGACTTTTAGGGGGTGTTTCCCCCAATTTTGCAAAATAAGGCAAATTTTCCCAGGCTCGTAACTTTTGATGACAAAGACTAAATTTGATGAAACTTGTATATTTAAAATCAGCATGAAAATCCGATTCTTTTGATGTATCTTTCAGTATCAAAATTCCGTTTTTTAGAGTTTCGTTTACTATTGAGCCAGGTCGCTCCTTACTACAGTTCGTTACCGCGAACTGTTTGATTAAATAAAAAAAAACTAATTTTTTTTAACTTAAAGTAAGAAGCGACATTAAAACTTAAAACGAACAGAAATTACTCCGTGTAAGAAAGGGGCTGTTCCCTTCTCAATGCCCCGCTCTTTACGCAAAAGTTTGACTCTTTCTCTCAATTCTACTTTATTAAACAGTAAAAAACTTTAGCGTAAAGAGCGGGGCGTTGAGAACGGAACAGCCCCTTTTTTACACGGAGTAATTTCTGTTCGTTTTAAGTTTTAATGTCGCTCCTTACTTTCAGTTAAAAAAACTAGTTTTTTTAATTTAATTTCTGAACGTTTTTGTATTAATGCATGTTTGATTTTGACTCTCTGCACATAAATTATAAAAAATGATATTTGCATATTAATTCGTTTTTTGGCTAAATGGCTTTTTCTTAGTTTTGATCAGACGATTTTGAGAAAAAAGGGGTGGAGGAGGAGGCCTAGTTGCCCTCCAATTTTTTGGTTACTTTCCCTTATTTTCTAAAATAAGGCAAATTTTTTCAGGCTCGTAACTTGTGATGGGTGAGACTAAACTTGATGAAACTTTTATATTTAAAATCAGCATAAAAATCCAATTTTTTTGATGTATCTTTTAGTATCAAAATTTCGTTTTTTAGAGTTTCGTTTACAATTGAGCCGGGTCGCTCCTTACTACAGTTTGTTACCACGAACTGTTTGATACCTTCGCTGATGCATGAAGAGTATTCCAACATTTGCTCTGTACAAAGGTCAGAAAAAAGACCCACCTAGAATATATCGTGGTGCCTTACTATGAAATTGCCGTTATTGGATTCGACACACACCTGAAAATTTTACATTTTTCTGGTCAGCCATTTTTAAGGTAAACTTTATGGAACTTTGTGCCCAAGAGATGGTTGAAAGATATTGAGAACCGCGGCATCGTATTGGCTGCATCCAATGATGATAATCTTTGCACAGCCAGAAATTTCAACTTATGTGCCTCTAATCTGCTTCGTTTTCTGTCTCAGGCTCTTTCGATGTCAGCAAAAAAAAAGTTCACAAAAATTATCAGAAACGCCATATTTTATTCCACTCCTGGATGCTTGTAGTTTTAACAAAACTATAATTTCCACTTAACTTTATCTGTCTCTGTGTCAGCTTTAATATCCCCCAGAACCAATAAAAAGGCAAAATACTCACAAAAGGAAATGGAAATAGCAAACCCCTTCTGAACTTACAGGCTATGTATTTTGTAATGAATTTTTTCAATAAATCTATGACAATAGGTGAACTATATTTTAATACAAGATATCACAGATGAACTATGATTCTTGTAGGGAAACACTCGAGACGGTAGAGCGAGGCACAGGTCAGTAAGCTCCCGTTCCCCTCCCTTGTGTGGTCCTGTCGTTTATAGCCGCAATTAGAGAAAATTGCACTTTAATGCATTACACATCCCAGGCACTACGCGGGTAGTCATTTGAGGGGAGAATTTTGCAACATATTTGATAACAAACACCAAAAATGCGTAAATTATACTGCAAATCTACGGAACTAGCGGAAAGATCACTTTGCAGGCTTTTTGAGCCTAGACCACATGGTTTGAGTGTACCATGCTTCCTTTACAACTCGAGCAATTACCCCTTCTTTCACCGCAATGGGGTTTGGTTCATCCTAATGGCGCTCAGGCCTTTGACTTTTGAAGATGGACATTAGATTTGCTAACGCAGTGCTTGGACCGTTAATTCTAACTTAACTTACGGCTTAATTACTATCTATTGATTCAAAATAAACTCTCCCAGAAATAGAACCAACCCGTTATGACATGAAGTACGTGTAATGAAAAGGTACAAGTCATGGGGGTCAAATTAATTTTAGCTTTGTTTTCTGAAAGTTATTGCGATTTGAATTGCAATGCTCCGTCCGTGATTGCTTCAAGATTAAGCATACAACGTTTCAAATTTCTAGCTTGAATAGTTGAAACTATCAGTGCTTAAATGTGTGACCCTATTCCTTAAAAACTCAATCCAAGCTGTTGAAATTTTCGTAAGTGGACAGTTTTCATTTTTGAAATTAACTAATTTCTGGAGAAAGAAATATTTGAACACAACTTTTTGGCCATGCTGAATATTTACTAAACTACAGGCGACTATCAAACCTTTTCATCGACTTCACTTGGATTATGCCGCAATTAATTTCCCCTAAAAACAGGCTTACCAACTTCAACGATTGCTCCTTATCTTGATCTTAATACGTCTCTGTCATTGTTGGATCCCAATTTTGTCAAGAAAACCAACTTGACTTGAAAAAATAGGATGCTATAACATCCTATGAAGTATTCAAATTATTTATTCCATTGCATATTTATTACGGACAAAAATAATGGGTACCTTATAGCATTTCGTGAGCGTTCTGATTAATGGTTAAGTCAACCGTGTAGGTGTTATGATCAAAGTGATTAAGGCCTGTCAACCTCATGCTTTACCGACTATTTTTGCTATACACTGAAACTTTGCCACTTTTCTGGCGCTCCTTAATTAAAAACAACGAGGAATAATTTTGTGTTTTTTTTTTTTTTTTTTTTTTTTAACTTATCAAAGTTGCATGAGACAGGGGAGCTTGTTAATTGAAGACATTTTTGGGCAAAGGAAAAACAATCAATCACCTGTTTTTGTGTTTTTTCTTCCCAACTTTAGAGCCCTGAAATATTGCCTCTTCACCGAATGATATTCAGAGTAGATGTGCCTATTGTTCTTGACATGGATAATCGTCAATCCCTCAAAAACAAAATATTTGGAGTAAATGTACCCTTCTGCATAATTGTCTGGCAATATTGCACATCTATGAGCAAAAGGAAGATACGGTTGAACTGGGGAGCCGTGCTACATTGTTGATTAAGCAAATTTCACGATTTTCCGAATTGTTAGGCTTCTTTAATAAATATTTTGCACTTTCCAAATATTTCAGACTTTTCCCTAAGAGCAGTTAAGCGTTTTTATTTCCTGGCAAGTTACGTTCTTGGCCATACAAGCTTTGTAAAATGAAAAATTGTATTGATGATTTTATAGTATAGCCTTTGGTACTAGTTTTACTATGTTTAAACCTAGTTTTTTTTTTTTTTTTTTTTTTTTTTTTTTTTTTTTTTTTTTTTTTTTTTTTTTTTTTTTTTTTTTTTTTTAGATACACTGTGACACAAAGGAAAGAAATTTATAATCCTACCTCTTCTCCTTTGTAGTTCTTATAACGAGTCCACTTTCCAAGAGACTCTCGCCAATAATCAACCATAAAATGTTCAGCGTATTCCTGACCTTGGCCGTTTCCAAACCGACCCTGTGTTTCTACTGTGGTTATAACGTGTGTTGTCTTTAAATTAACTTCAAGCCAGTCACTAGGCTCGTGCATTGTAGGTTGGTTGGGGCACCATGCCCCTCCTAATCGCTCTTGTCGAACCCTGGAAATAAAAATGTTTAAGACCTATTCAAAATGAGATTACTAATATCGAAATTTAGCTAGCGCTTGTTCAATGAATCACTTAAAGCCAATCAAACAGTTCGTGGTAACGAACTGTAGTAAGGAGCGACCCGTTTCAATAGTAAACGAAAATCTAAAAAACAGAATTTTGATGCTAAAAGATATATCAAAAGAATTGCATTTTTATGCTGATTTTAAATATATAAGTTTCATCAAATTTAGTATTTGTCATCAAAAGTTACGAGCCTGAGAAAATTTGCCTTATTTTGGAAAATAGGGGGAAACACCCCCTAAAAGTCATAGAATCTTAACGAAAATCACACCATCGCATTCAGCGTATCAGAGAACCCTATAGAAAAAAAATTCAAGGTCCAATCTACAAAAATGTGGGATTTCGTATTTTTTGCCAGAAGACAAATCCCGGGTGCGTGTTTATTTGTTTGTTTGTTTTTTTTTTTTTTTCCCGGGGTCATCGTATCGACCAAGTGGTCCTAGAGTGTTGCAAGAGGGATCATTCTAGCAGAAATGATTTCGAGGGCACCTAGGCCCCCTCTCACGCTCATTTTTTCCCAAAGTCAACGGATCAAAATTTTGAGATAGCCATTTTGTTCCACATAGTCGAAAATCATAATAATTATGTCTTTGGGGATGACTTGCCCCCCCCCCCCACAGTCCCTGGGGGAGGGGCTGCAAGTTACAAACTTTGACCTATGTTTACATACAGTAATGGTTATTGGGAAGTGTACCGACGTTTTCAGGGGGATTTTTTTGGTTTGGGTGTGGGGTTCAGGGGAGGCGGCTATATGGGAGGATCTTTCCTTGGAGGAATATTTCATTGGGGAAGAGAAATTCGATGAAAAGGGCGCAGGATTTCCTAGCATTACTATTAAAAAAAAAACAATGAAAATATAAACATGAAAAAGTTTTTTCAATTGAAAGTAAGGAGAAGCATTAAAACTTAAAACGAACAGAGATTATTACGCATATGAGGGGTTCTAAAAATACTTTAGCATAAAGAGTGAGGTATTTAGGAGGAGATAAATACTTCACTCTTTATACTAAATTATTTTTAGTAATTTCAACTATTTATTCTACGGCCTTTCTGATTCAGGGATCATTCTTAAAGAATTGGGACAAAAATTAAGATTTAGTGTGAAGAGCGAGGTATTAACGAGGGGAAAAACCCCCTCATATATATAATCAAAAATATAAGAATATAAAAGTTTGTTATGTAAGTTAATTCTTAAGTTAACGTATATTTTTTACTAATAAAAACGTTCGTTAAAAATTAAAAGTTCTAGTTGCCTTTTTAAGTAACCGAAAAATTGGAGGGCAACTAGGCCTCCTTCCCGCCCCTTATTTCTCAAAATCGTCTGATCAAAACTAAGAGAAAGCCATTTAGCCGAAAAAAAGAATTAATATGCAAATTTCACTTTAATAATTTATGTGCGGAGAGCCAAAATTAGACATGCATTAATTCAAAAACTTTCAGAAATTAAATAAAAAAAAACAAGTTTTTTGAAATGAAAGTAAGGAGCGACATTTGAACTTAAAACGAACAGAAATTACTCCGTATATGAAAGGGGCTTTTCCTCCTCGACACCTCGCTCCTTGCGCTAAAGTTTGATTCTTTCTCGCAACTCTACTTTTTAAAACAATAAAAAAACTTTAGCGTAAAGAGCGGGGCGTCGAAGAGGAAAAGCCCCTTTCATATACGGAGTAATTTCTGTTCGTGTTAAGTTATAATGTCGCTCCTTACTTTCATTTCAAAAAACTTGTTTTTTTTATTCAATTACATTCAAAAAGGAGGTTAAGCTGATGTCCAACATTGGATGAAGTCAAAACTGAAATTCAATTGATTTAAACTTAGCTAACGTGAACCAATCAGAACTTTTCCTTGAATGTCCTGATTGGCTAATGCCCAACCCTTATCCTGATAGAGAATGAATTAAAAAAAAACAAGTTTTTTCTACTGAAAGTAAGGAGTGACATTAAAACTTGAAAAGAACAGAAATTATTCCGTATATGGTATAGTTTTTTATTGTTTTAAGAAATAGAGCTGTGAGAAAGAGTTAGACTTTAGCGTATAGAGCGAGGCGTTGAGGAGGGGACAGCCCCTTTCATATACGGAATAGTTTCTGTTCGTTTTAAGGTTTATTGTCGCTCCATACTTTTAGTAGAAAAAACTTGTTTTTATTTAGTCACTGATCGTTTTTTTAATAATGCCAGGAAATCTGACCCCACCTCCACGGAGAAACCCCCTCGAAATGGAATTCGAGGGGGAGGGGTTAAATCCCCTAAGCCCCGTGGATACGGCCTTGGTTTCCCGATTCATGCTTACAAATATCATTACATATTTTGCAACTATTCAAACTACATTCTAAGACCAAACTGGCAGAAAAAACGCCACGTGTTTCTTCTGCTCTAAGTTTACCTCATTAGGTTAGTTTTTTCTCTTTTTTTTTAGCACTGAGGACGATTTGGTGGAGGTCCTTGCCCAAATATCTACTTTGGTCTTATTCGCTTCTTATCTTTCCACTGCTGATATTACCCTCGTTTTATTGGCTATTTTAACATACTATCTTTTTTTTCTTGTTTGTAGAACTATTCTAAGACCTCTCATGACCTTTGACTATCTGAGACTAACTCTGTTGGTCAAGGAAGTTTTGAAGTTATGTGCAATGTCAAGTGCTCAGGCCAAGTGCAATGTCAAGTATCATTAGCTATAATTATTAATTAGAGTAAGCGCCATAGATTGAAACTATATATAAATAGAGGACTGTGCAAAGTTAGTGGATTATACACGAACTGATTATACCTCAGACATGTATTGTCATCATTACAAATCAAAGAACTGTCATAAATACAATTAGGCATGGCAAATTTAGCTCAATCGATCCATATGAAGTAGTTGAAATATTAACAAGAGCGTATTTAGAATTTGGGGGGGGGGTACAATTTTTTTTTAAACACATCGCAAATTCGTTTGTGTACATTTTGGTTTTCGAGTCGGACAAAATTTCAGAGGGAAGACACCATACCCACCCTGGATAGAGCCTTGAATTTTAATTAAAAGATTTGATCTTAAATGTTTAGACTTTTAACGCCCTTTAGGGTTCTAGTGTAAAATAGATGAGGTTAAAATAAAGTTTCAGAAACTTGATTTTTATAAATATAACCAAAATAAGTTTTACTACTTTCTTTAACCCACACTTCTTTTTTCTTATAAAAATAGGTCTGCCAATCGAGCTTAGACTAACTAAAACTAGGCTTTCGGAGATGATTAATTTCCCATAAGAAAATTTTCTCAAGTTGATAACAACGGCAATTTTCTACGCTAGAATAAGTCAAAAGCTACAGCCTTTCTATTTATTTGGTCAAACAAATATAAAGGCATCGTCAACTAGCAGTGTTTCCGTAATGACGGCCTTTTGTGTGTTCAGTCTTTTCTTTCTCATAGGGGAACAGTTTAGGACTATTCTTTGACAACTTACCTATTTTCAACATATGTCCCCTTTTGTGAAAGAAGAGAATCTGGTTTCTATCAAATCCAAAGTGCTGTAATTTCAGATCAGATCGGGCTTAATTGGATGTGACACTTGCCGAGAACCAAATGGGTTTTACCACGCCTCTTGTTCCATTGCGAGACAGAACGACCCTAACCTTATAACATTTTGCAAAAAATGACAAGTAGAAAGGACTGTGAGATAAAGTTTAATGAGTGAAACAAGATACTTATATTAGGCTATCTTACTTATTAAAATACAACCTAAAAAGGTACTTGTGTATTATTCAGAACTCACTCAATAAGTGAAGTTAGGTTCTTTCGTGAAACAAACTACGATGCAGGTACATTTTAATTAAATATTTTATATATAGAGGTGGTTAGGTTAGGTTCAACATCCCCCACCCCCTAATGTGCAAATATATGGCTAAAACTTTTGATAAAGCTAATAGAATAAAACAAAATATGATGAAAATATAATACTTTATTAGGAAAATTACAATTTAGAATTCTTACCTACCCTAACCTTTTGTCTTTGAGTTTTGTCTTTGAGGCTATGAAACCGGATTTTCTCATAAAATGTACCTGCATCGTAGTTTTTTTCACGAAAGAACCTAACTTCACTTATTGAGTGTGTTCTGAATAAGACACGAGTATCCGCTAAAAATCTGTAAAAGTAGACCCGGCAGAATCTTCGATTGTTCTTGACATAATTTACGTGCATTTGTGGCTATCAGCCAACACTTAAGTAATTTATTTAAAAAAAAAAAAAAATCACTCTCTGGCTAGCCTTTTTTTTTTAGCAAGAAGTCTTACAACCAGAAAAATGGAGTTGGAGTTGTTAAACCAGTGTTTTGGAACCAGAATCGGTTCCAAGAACTAGTTCTGGAGCCGGAAGAGGTAAGTAGCTTGAGAGATTTCTCGAGTTGGTATTTTTGTTGCAAATGAATTTAGACGCTGCTCCTCCCCATAGATATGAAATTATCTTTTTGAGCCTTCGTCTAAAATTCCAAAAAATACCCCCTCCCATCCAACGCTTTTAAAAATACGTGTTTTTGTACCTTCATTTAGAGAAAATATTAAACACCCCTCCCGTGGATTTTGAAGAAAGAAATCAAAACTTAATCCTTGCGCTGCCTACATTTTCGTAAATTCGCACCCCTTGCCAGGGATAAACCCAGTGGGGCCAGTCTTGGGGCCTGCCTCCTCCCCATGAATTCCAAATTTCCCAGAATTTCTGGGTATTTCTGATTCAGATTTAGTTTTAGTGTCGTTTTTAAGTGACTAAAAATATTGGAGGGTACACCCCCTCCCACACCCTGTTTTCCTAAGGACATCCAAGCAAAACTTGGATATATCTGTATGATTCAACAAAATTGAAAGCTCCAATAACTATGCCTTTGGGGATGACATGAAATCCCATAGCCCCTGGGGAAAGGTTCTGGAATTTTCCTATTGTTTCGCAAATAGTGTTTATTATTCGGAAACATGCAGATTTTCTTTTTTTTCAGGGAAAATTGGCTAGGGAAAGTTACGGCGGTTGGGGGGGGGGGGCTTCCTTGCATGACTTGAAAAACAGTAAGAAATTCTATAAAAATACGTTTTTCAACTGAAAGTAAATGAAAACTATTTTTAAAGAACTTCAAGACTTTATTGGAAAGATCGAAGGCCGAGGAAGGGGCAGTCTACCTCATATACGGAATATTTTCTGTTCGTTTCAAGTTTCAATATTACTCCTTATTTTCAGTTAAAACAAAATTGTCCTTTTTACTTAATTGTAGTAAAAAGCCACTATTTTTGCAGATTTTAAAATTTTATTTCCTCGTAATTAGAGGTATATCACTCGACAAGAATAATTTCCACTTTATACGTTTGGAAAGTTTGCCAATGTTGAGATCGTGGGGCGAGGAGTAAAAGATTGTATGAAGCGCAATAATGCTTCAAGAATAGAAGGATTTGTTTAGTTGTATTGTCCTTACATAATATCATTAGACTATCCTGAATATGATGGAGGTTTTTCCTCCTCAAATTTCTTCTTCGTTTACCAGTCTTCATTTCTTCATGTACCATAATGTTTCGATTTTTCGAAAATACTGCTTCTTCAAGAGGAGGGGAATCTGTCACCCCCTACGCCACCATGCGTGGTGAGTCAAAATAAGTTCCTTTAAGTAAAATCAATACCTCCTTATTAATCTTAAGTGAAAAATGCGTACCTAAAAATACACTTTTGAAGTTTTAGACACCCACCCTCTCCCAGAAAAATATATATTGATCTTTCCCAATAATTGGAGTGTAACTAAGCATCACATTACAACCCTTAGTATTAATGTGAAAACCGTCTACAATGACCACTCATTCTGTACATACTGCACAAAGGGACACACCCAGGGGGGGGAGTTCGGGTCTTATTCAAATTATTTAGTAAACTTTGTTTTGACTATTCTCCCTTCCGTCGAATTTTTCCTTATTATCTGACCCCCCTTCTCGAACAAGTTCATGGGTATGTGCCTGAATGCTTATATGCCCAGGAAAGAACACTTCCCTGCGTAGCAGTATGACCTTTGAAAGTGGGAGGCTATTTAAATAACTTTTTGACAGTTTTAAACTGATTAGCTATCGTTAAATTGTTCAATCGATAACACTTTGACAGACATTGGCATTTTGCAGTGATCTCTTTTGATACTTAGAAATTTTTAGTTTGACAATATAAGATTCATCAAGATCCATAATACTTTTGGAGGCTGTTCTCGTCTTTTTCTCTAAAATTGTGCAAACGTCTTGGGTTACTAACTTTTGATAGTAAAGCATAATCTTGATGTATAAGCTATAATGATTATAATATATTAATTTATAATAAATAATTTAGCTTGATTTTTTGCTATAAAAAGGCAATTCTTTTGATTACACATTATTATCAAAATCCCATTTTTCGGAGGGGGGGCTAAGGTTTGTATTAACAAGGATTATTTTTTACTGATCTTTCATTATGATGGTCTTTTTTATCGATTCCAAACATGTGACAAGACGGTCACATACGCTAGAGCTTATTGACAATATTGCCAAAATCTTCTTAATATGCCCTATATTTCCTTGTTTCCCACATAATTCATGTCCTATTGTAGGTGAAATTATTGAGTAGCGTTTACTTGGCTAAACATTAACAAAGTCTTTTTTTTTATATTTAAAGCATATTCGTTCAACTACTTTTCTTGTAAAGTTTATACAACTAAAAGAATAGTTTGTTACAAAGTAGCAAGGGTTGAGGCATAAATAACGACGAAGACCACACTGCCTTTCCATAACAAACACCAAAAACAAGAAGAACAATAGGGTATTTTTTAAGATAGTGGGAATCAAATTAAAATGAATATTTCGGCCCTATGTCCAAGGCCGTCCTCAGCAATACAAATAAGAAAAAACAACTTACGAGAGGATAAAATCAATAAAACTAAAATGAACAGTTTTTCAAAACAGTCCCAGCATCCTTACCTCAGCGAAGTTCAACCAGGATTGAAAAATAAATTGTTATGAAACGAGGCAATTCAATGAAATGAAAGAAAATGATTTAAAAACAGGTTTTTATGCCAGCCTAGCTTTTTTCGCTGCTGATCTTATAGGTCTATTTGTGACAGGTTCTGTGTTAATATCTATTGGTTTTTCAAAATATTTTGTAAGGTCATTTTTAATTAAATTTGTTTATAAAGCATTCAGTGAATATTCTCCTGAATCCCTATTTAAGGAAATATTATTATTAATCTTAAGTCTGATTTCAATTGCTTCTCGAACTACTTGCTTTATGCTTAGATCATTGCTAATAATGGCGGATTCTTCAAAAGTATTTTGTGGCTAGGATTTTCGAAAACATGGCTACTTAAAGCAGAATCAAAAGAAACAGAAGTAAGATTATTAGAATTCAGAGCTTTGGTGATCCGATTTAGTTGAAAAACTCAAAAACGTAAATATTTCAGAAAATAAAATTATCAGTAGCTTTGACGTTGTGTCTATGTATGCAAATATTAATGTAGCAGAATCCGAGAAATTATTAGAAAATAAAATAAATGAAAATTGTGACTTAATAGAAGTTTCAGCAACAGGATTAGATTGCGACGTTTTAATGACCTTGGTTAAACTTTGTAACAAGTATTCAATGTATTTCCAATTCCGTAATTCTTTCTACCAACAAATAAATGGCTTACCCATGGGTGAGCCTCTTTTCGGGTTACTGGCGAATATTTGTGTAGAGCATATTGAAAATTGGGCATTAAATTCATATTTTTTTAATCATATCTTTTGGGGATGTTACATGGATGACGTAATTTCACTTTGGAACTATGGGGAAAATGAACTTAGGGGTTTTTTAGATCACCTTAACACATATGATAGGAATTTACAGTTTACCTTAGAAATTGAAATTACAAATAAAATCTCATTCCTAGATGTTCTAATTATTCGTAACTTAGATGAACTCAATTTTACTATTTATAGAAAACCAACACAAAACAATAGATATTTACATTTTGAATCAAACCACTCCCAACAAGTTAAAAGAGGTGTCGTAATATCTCTCGTAGACCGTGCCCTGAATATTCGTTCTGATTCCTACATCACAGCTGAACTAGACTTTATCAGGGACATACTTTTTGGAAATGGGTATTCTCTTTTATTTATTAATAATACAAGTAACCGTAGAGTGAAAAGACACTCCCATAAAATCAACGATAATTTACCATGTGAAAATCCCGATAAGCCCCAAAACATAATTTACCTCCCATATATCCCAAAAATCACTAGAAATCTTAAAAAAGTATACACACAAAACAATCTTTTTGTTGTATTTACCAATAATTTGAAAATCATAACTCTCCTAAATTCTGGTGAAGATAAGACTCCAGTTACTCGCTAAAGAGGTGTCTATCAAATACCATGCGACTGTGGCAAATTCTATGTAGGGAGAACCCACCAGAATTTCGAGAAACGCCTACAACAACATAAAGATGATATCACCAAAGCTCTGAATTCTAATAATATTAATTCTGTTTCTTTTGATTCTGCTTTAAGTAGCCATGTTTTCGAAAATCCTAGCCACAAAATACTTTTGAAGAATCCGCCATTATTAGCAATGATCTAGGTATAAAGCAAGTAGCTCGAGAAGCAATTGAAATCAGACTTAAGATTAATAATAATATTTCCTTAAATAGGGATTTAGGAGAATATTCACTGAATGCTTTATACACAAATTTAATTAAAAATGACCTTAAAAAATATTTTAAAAACTAATAGATATTAACACAGAACCTGTCACAAATAGACCTATAACATCAGCAGCGAAAAAAGCTAGGCTGGCATTAAAAACTTGTTTTTAAATCATTTTCTTTCATTTCATTGAATTGCCTCGTTTCATAACAATTTATTTTTCAGTCCTGGTTGAACTTCGCTGAGGTAAGGATGCTGGGACTGTTTTGAAAAACTGTTCATTTTGGTTGTATTGATTTTATCCTCTCGTAAGTTGTTTTTTCTTATTTGTATTGTTGAGGACGGCCCTTGGACATAGGGCCGAAATATTCATTCTAATTTGTTTCCCATTGTCTTAAAAAATACCCTTTTGTTCTTCTTGTTTTTGGTGTTTGTTGAGGCATAGCCCATGGCATAATTAACGGCAATAATAATAATAATTAATTATGGCAATAAGGCATAATTAACATAGTTGAGGATTCCAATCCTCAACAAGCTATATTTTACAAATAGCGTAATAAACTTCCTCCTTTCACCGAGAGTCAGGTTCTTTCTATTCATTCTTGAATTAAAAATCGAGACAAGATCCATTATAAGAGTGCCGGTAATCCAACAAGGCTATGGCCCCAAAGGTAATCAGCAAAAAGTGGCATATGTCAGCTTTGAGACTTCACAAACAAGCGACATTTCTTAAAAGGGAGGATATACATAAGTATTCTGTATGAATAATAACACACCCAAATCTCTATGGGGGACTCAGCAAAAATTTCAAAGTACTTGGGTATTCATAACATTTTAATTAAGTTCAGGATTGAAAAAGGCTGAATGTCTAATTTATACAGTTCATTGTTTGCTTTAGGATTTTTGATTATGGTTCCTTAAAATGAGATCAGCTAAACTAGCAGCAGTACGTACCTTCTTGCCCAGTAATGGTTTTCCAGAAAGGGTAAATTAATCTCACAAGGCAACATTGTGCAAGCTCTGAAATTTGTTTACTATTAACCATAGAGCAGTATCATTTGTTTGTGATGATTTTTTGGCCTGTACTTACCGGATTAGGTTATCAGCATAACATTGACATATTTCCGGTCCATTTTCTCGCCCTCTGTCAAGCAATCTTTAGGTTAACTGTTAGTTTGAAAAATCATCGGGTCATGGTCTTCCTTTAGCCCCTAGGGTCATGATTTCCAACGTGGGTTGTAGGCCCCACAAGCGGGGAATGACAACATTTTGGTAGATCATGGGCAGGACGTGCACCCTTTGGCGGCTATATTTTAGAGCCTTAATTTTTAAAAAAATGTTTTTCATGTGAATGCCATCACATTCAAACGCAGTTATAGAGCACAAAAGATAAATTATAGCATTGAAATGATGTTGTACATAGTGTAAAAAGTGTTGTATTCAGCCCTGTTTTTCATTAGTTTAAAAGATGCATATGGGACGACCCCAAAAAGATATCAACTGAATGGGCTTTTAACCTTTAGGCGAATTCATGTAGAATATTGAATAACAGATTTAAATATATCAGGGGAGTTTGAAGACATAGGATGATAGGATGACAGGGGAGCAAGAAGACATAGGATGGGCTTAGCCCAAAATTGGTTGAGAACCACTGCTATAGGGGACAGGGGTGGATCTAGAGCAATTTTTTTAGGGGGAGGGGCAATGTGAAAAAGGCGCCAAAGAATGAGGGCGACCGAAAAATCTTGGGGGGTGCCACCTGCCCCTCTGGATCTGCCAGTACTAGGGGGTAAAGCGGTCATTTTTGCAATCGGTAACAAAACGGAAGTTTACAGCAACAATGTTGCTAACGATAGGACAAGAGTGAAATAAATGAAAAAACAAAAGATTGTTCTCCAGCTTTGAGGTAAAAAAAAAAACAACGAATTAGTGATCTTAACTCGGAAAAAAATAATGATCTGAACATTGCCGTTGCGACCTAACTTTCAACTTCAGCTCAAGAACCATTACCAAATGCTGAGACAATAGCAAACAAATATGAGGAAATAAACATTCCCGTTAAGCTTCACATTGGAACCTTTTCCCAAAGAATATGTTCAGTTTCCGATGAAACAAAGTACAATTTACTGAAAAGGCCTGTCAAATCCAATAAGGACTATCTTTTCTCAGCTCATGTCACTGGCTAAAAAAAGGAAGTTTCAAGTTGTGTGGATGGATAAGTAAGTTTGGCTAGTATTTCAGACAACGGCGAAGATTACACTCCCTTTCCACCACAAAAACAACAAAAGGCAAAACAATAGGGAATTAGTCTAAGACAGTGAAATTTTTCTGAGCTCAAATGGATATTTCGGCTCCATATTCCTCGGTAAATAGCACACAAAAATAAAAATGAGACACAATACGCGCTAATTAAAACTGTACTAAAAAACTAAGACAGTACTAGAGTAATTACTTCAAGCAAGTTTAGGTTCATTGATTTTTCAACTAGGTTGAAACATACCAGGACTAAAGAGAAAACAACACGAAGCAAGGCAATTCATTCAAGAAAATACAAATCAAGAACATAATTTCAATTCTAATAAAAAAAAACTAGTTTTTATCAACTGAAAGTAAGAAGCAACATTAAGACTTAAAACGAAGAGAAATAATTATGCGAATGAAAGGGGTTTCCCCCTTCTTTATACCTTGCTCTTTAGGATAAAGGTTCTTAGTGTTTTTAAAAGAGCTTCTTATTGCTCTATTTACATATCCCTGGTATTTCAAGAGTCAGACTTAAAGAATTTGGACAAAAAGTAGAATTTTACCATAAAAAGTGAGGTGTTGAGGAGGGGCAAAACCCCCCTAATATATGAAATAAATTCTGTTCGTTTTACGTTTTAGTGTTGCTCCTTACTTTCAGCTGTAAAAAAAATATATAATTTCTGATCGTTTGTAAATAATGTAAGGAAACCCGTCTCCCCTCCACGGAAAAATCCCACCACGGAAAGATCCTATAGACAATTCAATCCCGGTAAACATTTATCCCAAACAATTCTCCTTAACAACTCCACATCTAAAATTGTTTGGGCAAAGAGAAAGAAGATCAATAAAAGAATTTTGTATAGGAATTCTGGCAAGTTCCCAAAGTGTAAAATTTTCCCTGGAAATTTCACCCCCGGAAACTCCGCTTCCCATGGATATTTCTCTCTATGAAAAATCCCCCCACCAAAAAATCCATACCTCTCCCAACCAAAAAGTGCAAGCTCACTTCCCAATACAAATTTTAAGCCTATACATAAACAATGGGCAAATTTAATAACTTAAAAGCCCCCAAGGACTTTGGGGGTCATATTATCTCAAAAGACATACTTATTGGACCTTTCAACTATGCTGAACAAAATGGCTATCCCAAAATTCTGATCGATCGACTTTGGCGAAGAAGGGGCGTGGGAGGGGGGCTAGCTACCCTTTAATCTTTTTATTCACTTAAAAAGGGCACTAGATCTTTTAATTTCCGTTCGAATGAGCTCTCTTCCAGTATTGTAGAACTGTTGATTTGACACGATCATCCCTGGTGAAAACGAAAAAAAAAAAAAAAAAAAAAAAACAAACAAACAAATACAACACGCATCCTTGATCTTTCTTCTGGCAGAAAATATATAATTCTGCATTTTTGTAGATAGGAGCTTGAAACCTCTACAGTAGGGTACTCTGATATGCTAAGTCTGCCGGTGGGATTTTCTTTAAGAATACTTGAATTTTAAAGGGTGTTTCACTCTATATTTAGAACGAGAATAAAAAGACATTTTTTATGTGTCTATTGATATTAATATTTTGATTTTAAGAGTTTCGGATACTATTGAACTGCTTTGCTCCTTACTGACAGATCGTTGCTAGGAACTGTTTGATTCTTACCTTCTTAGCAGCTCCCTTTAATGTCTTTTTGTTGCAGGTTCATTTCATTGGTATTAGCTATTGATTTTGTAATAGAATTTTTTAAATCATTTTTAATTATATTTTCGTATAAAGCTTTAAGTGATTGCTCCCTCAAAACCCTATTTAAACCCCTATTAGCTTTCATTTGTTTAATTTCTATTGTTTCATGAACAAATTGTTTAAGACCCAATCCCTGGAAATGAGGGGGTATTTTCAAAAAGTATTGTATGGCTGGGGTTTTCAAAAATATGCCTGCTTAGCTACATGTATATTATTTTGTGTGCAAATATGTTTTTTTTTTTTATTCGAAGTGGTTTCTGGAATGTATAGAAGGTAGATTACGTTTGAAGGTTTAGTAGGAATTCAACATTATAAAAGATCTTCTATTCTAAGACCTTTCTATTAATAATACAACTACCCGCTGATTAAAAAGACACTAAGACAGGGGCGGACTTTTCTATGGGACAGGGGATTTAACTGCCCCTCCCCATATCCCAGTTCACCCCTAAGACTCCAATTTCCTCTCTCCCCTAGCTAAAGTTTCGCTTCTTCAAAAATCTAGTCAAGACTTAGATAAGCATATATGTAGTTTTACTTCTGCTTATAAACGCAGCCCTATCCCTACTTTTAAACACAGCCCTACCCCTGCTTTTAAACGCAGCCCTTTCGTCATTCAATGACAGAGAGCAGGTGTTTGTTATGTCATAGGGAATGTTTTCCAAAAGATGCAGGTGTCTGTTACGTCATAGGGAATTTCTACTTTTGCATGTTACATAATAGAGAGTGCTTAAGAAACGTACGAGAGTTAGGAAAAAACCTTCAGAATTCGCTAGTCAAGATGCAAAGGTTACCTTATAGTTTCTTTGATTCTTTAAAAAACCTTCAGGGGCTTATTTACTTCACGAAATCTTTGGGTGTTATGTAATAGGGTTTGGTTGTTACGTAATAGAGTGTTTTTTCTTAAAAACCTACGAGGGGTGGGAAAAAACCTCCAGGAGCCACACGTGAGGGACCTTCAAGACACCGGACCCCTAGCGAGCAATTCTATCAGCTCCCTAGCATCCAATTCCGTCAGGGGGCCCTAGTATCCAATTCAATAGGGGCCGCTAACGTAAACATCGGGAACCCTAGCATCCTATTCCAATGGGACCCTAGCATCCAATTTCATCGAGCCCCTAACCTAACCACCAGGGGCCCTAGCATCCAATTGCATCGGGGGCCCTAGCATCCAATTGCATCGGGGGCCCTAGCATCCAATTCCACTGGTGGCCCCTAACATCCAATTTAATCCGGTTTTCTAACCTTACCACCGGAGATCTAGCATCTAATTTCACCGGGCCCATAATCTAGCCAAACTACAGGCTGTTCCCAGTATCCAATTCTATCGGGGCCCACTAGCATCAAATTTCACAGGCCCTCTAACGTTACCTAGCCACCGGGGCCCTAGCATCCAATTTAACCGGGTCCCAAGCGAGGAATCAAATCAGGATCCCCTAGCAACCAATTCAAACGGTGGCCCCTAGCATCCAATTTTATTGAGGAGCCCCCTAGCAACCAATTTCTCCGAAAAGACGTTTTTCAAGACGTTTCAAGATTTCTTCAGTTCTTACGTAATAGGGAATGTTTACTTATGTTAAGGATGACGCATTCTATCGTGAGTTGTTTCTTCAGGCCCCGTGGGGGACCCCGCTCATAACTGTGGAGGACAAATACGTGGGTTGTTATGCAATGACGATGTACATGTGAGATGCTATATAACACTCTAAGAAATTTCATTTCCTTTCAATGCATTGTTCTTTTTCTTCTCTGGGGAGATTTATTAACTTTTTTTCCACATTAAGACTCGAAAGGGGTTCCCCCTCAATGGAATAGAGCGCTAGATAACTGGACAGAGAAAGTCTTTCTACTATTTTGATTCGGCTAATACATTCTACAATATAGCTTATTGCACGCCAGGAGAATCCACTGCTCGCGCATACTAGAATGATCAAATGAATTGCGTGTTGCCATATGGATGTAACAATTGACACGAAAAGGAGAAAATCGATTACTAGAAATTGACTATCCTTGGTATACACCTGCATATAAAGCAACGCTTTAAAGAGTGTTATCAGATAACATTGCTATCAGAAATGAAATAAAAGCGAGAGTACTATTATGGCAAGAATACGGTAGCCTTCATACATGATAATTTTTTTTTCCTTTTCCTCTTTACTACATGGAATGTAAGAAAAAATGTAAAATAAAAACGATTGTATAAACATGCAAAACTCTAACTAGCCTTTAAATTGCACGAAACTACGAATAAAAACCCTTAGAAAGAAAAAGAAATGATCACGCTCATTAGAAAAACAATAGTTTTATTTTTAGCACTTAAACAACTGTTTAGTATATAAACGAACAATTTATTGTTAGTATTTTTAGGGGGCGTGCAATATGGGGGATCTATGGAACCTAGTGCACCCCCATAAAAACCTTCAATTGTTTTACGGTATTGGGAGAACGCGTCAGAACCATCCATTATAAGCCAAATGAGAATTAATTGATTGACACAAAGAAAAGAAAATTTCTGTCGTCTTTACGTTAATGTAATTTCGCAAAGAAATCTGTCAATAAACTAATCGAAAGAAAACAAGAAAGTAGCAACGGAGACAATCTTTCTTCTCTCACCTTTTCAGTGCTTGCCCTTGATAAAAAGTTAATACACCTACTTCAAAATGATTTGTTAGATTTGAACCATTTCTCTAATAATAATAATTAAGGCCTATGAGATTCATAGATTAGGACAAAAAAATCTTTAGAATTTATTTGTAAAAGTATGCTTTGACACCTTTCATGATGTCAAGCCGCATAAAGAAAGTCAACTTTTTAGCTGTTTAAGAAATCTTATATTTAAAAAATCTTCATTAATTATCTAATAGATTTTTAAATAAATAGACAGAATAATAATGATAATATAATAAATACAATAGATATAGAACATAAACATAATAGGCACAAATAAAGGTCAATAATTCGTAATCTTAAACTACCATGATGTTTTCAACTTGGTGGATTTATATAAAATGCACCACTTTACCACATATCAAGTCGAAACTTATTATATAGTAAATCATCATTTAGGTCCAATATCAAACAGTTCACATTATAAGTAAAAAGGGAAAAAAATCAAATCACTGATATATTACTAAACGTTCTACCCATAGATTTCTGTCTAAGTTGTAAAATCAAAGCCTAACTACTATGATTTTCTTGGTTGTAAGCAGATAAAGTAGTTAATATAAAGTAGTAGTAATTAATATAATTTTGTCTGTTGATCTTTCTTCGAAAATTTCCTTTAAATTGCCCACCTTAGTACAATTCCCGAAATAAAAATTTGGTGTTTTAGAGGAAAGTTTTTTCCATATGTAATGCAGCTAAAGGTTGAAGTTCTTTGACAGTTTAAATTAAATTAAGATCAGCTTTAAAGCCAGTGTTATGAAAATCCCACCCGTTAAAATAAGCCAAAATTACAATTGTTTAACTTTTTGTTTGAAAGGGATAAGGAAATACTGATGCCAAAGGCTAGCTTGATTTCAGCAATGAAAGCATACTCGCAGCATTCTTAATCATTAGGTTGTCACTCTCTCTATGACACTTTCGCGCGACAGAAGCCATTGCCTGAAGGCGCTACTTTTGGGGTGCATATGATTTCATAAAAGGACAATAAATTTCTCACTTCCTTTGAATGACCCATTTTATGAGAAAACCAACATTAAAAGTAAACAATGTTTGATAAACAGTGACCGTTGGAACTAAACTAGTATTCCATTTTAAGAAAATATTTCTCTCACGCTAAATACGGCGTTCCAGTTTTTATTTCGAGTCATTCAACACCTAAGGGCATGGAAGCCCGCAGTGGGATTGGGGCAGGGAAACCCTGGAAATTGGTGCTGTAAAGTAACCCTCACGAAAGGAAAGAAAAGGGAGCAAGTAGGGGAAAACCGTGGAAGCATTGCAATGAACAAAAAAAGAAAAATGACTATTTTTGTAGTGTGTTATTTTCCATAATTGATTTACTTTTTATGTATTTTTATTTTTTTCATTACTTTTCATAATTCTTTACAACCCATCAAAAACCAGACGGAGAGCATACAAGTATCGACCGTTTTCCCTGCGTTAGCAAATATTTTGTATCTACAAAACTTCACAATTTCGAGTGTAATAGTATTTTCTCATCATAAACAATTTTATTCGATCATGTTCATCTTCTTCAGTTGCATTTAGCATCGAAAGAAAGCATTTAAATTGCAAATTTAAATTGGTTGTTCTTCTGCTATTCTATTAATTTTCAAATGTCTGAAAATATCAGGATTTGAATTCGAGGGGAGCATTGTCCTGCTCTGAAAAGATATATTTTACATTGCCATTACAAAATTAAAACATGTATCTATACAGGAACTGTAAATTTTTGTATGGGCCCTTAGAAATTTGAAGATCTTGGGAAAACCCAACTTTACGGACTTTGGAGATCTTGGAAAGTTTTAATTTATGAGAGGTAAATGAAGCATCTGGGAATGAAGTCAAAACATCTCAGAAAATTTTAGTACGGTGAGATTCCAAGATTTTAAAGAAAATATCAAATACCATCAAAAATCAGATTATTTAGCGATTATAAGAAATTTTAGCAATAAAATCCAGAAAACTTCGCACCACTTTTATTTTAGACTTGAAAAAAGTAACTCAGGCTTTTATTGCTCAAATTGCAGACGACGAATCAAATTAATTAGAAAACTGCTAGATTTTCAAATGCAAATAAAGAAGGACAATTTCGAGCTAAAGGGTTTTTCAATTGAGAACAGGACATTTTCCATTTTTGTTGAACAGGGATCGCTTGAATAAATTATTCTTATGCATCAAATTGAACAGAGTCGGAAGTCACACAATGCCGTATTCCACTTACCAAAGCCAATGAGAACAAAGCCTTACTTGGTTCTCAATTAAATAAAATAAACTAGTTTTTTAACTGAAAGTAAGGAGCGACATTAAAACCTAAAACGAACAGAAATTACCAAAGCCAATGAGAACAAAGCCTTACTTGGTTCTCAAAACGCGTTCGAGACCACCTGTTGAAAAAAGTTTACGGGCTTTTGATATCTTCTTGTAGTCAGCCGAAAAGCTGCTAATTTGAAGTGACCTTTGCCTGACTTTTGGAAAAGAGAGCTGTAAGCACTGAGGCTAGTGCGAATATAATTGCTTAGTATAAAAATTTTGTTTTCTCAAAACTCTCACGTTTCTACTATCCCCTTCTTCTAAACGAATATTAGGTTGTCATGATGATTGTGGTAACCACGACTGAAAACTATTACAGCAAGAGCTTTAATATAACCAGCAACCAGTGTTTTTTTTTCTTTCTAGACAAATATTTCTAACGTTATTGTTAAAACTACAAACTTCATGAAACAGCATGTAGTTTAAATTTTTGTAAATATTGCTATGAACTGTATCTAAACAGGTACAAACAATAAGACTTCAGGGGACTAAACAAAATTCATGGAGGGCGGGAGGGGGACTTGAAAAATAAAATTTCCAGCAGAAACATCCAAGCCAACGGGCACCTTGAAATTTTAGAGGACAAAAAGGCGTCTTATAATATGTGCAGGTATAGGCTCTAAGTCCTGAAGTGAGGTAAAAGGGAAAATGTACTTGCCATCTTGATAGGGGTAATATCACAGTAAAAACTTAAATAAAACAAAACCTATTTGAAGGACCTTTCTTTTTTACCTCGTATTTGTTTCCACATTCCTCGAAGTATAAAAATCATCATGCTTGGAGCAAAGAATAAAAATATAGTTAAGGACTCAAGAAGTAACTCCTAGTCAGTAATTATACGTTGTTTTGCTATAATTCTTTTGTAAGCAGTATATAATCACGAATAATTAAACATGGTATTATAAATTTGTTTTGCTGTTTAAATGCTGTAATTTTGCGCATCAGAACGTCTCGCTACAATACATCCGTACATTTTTGTTGTAAAATTTCATAGGGTCAATAGTTCATGTATTGTTAATGCCATCAAATGAATTAACATTTAAGTTTAACAGTTCAAAGTTCGTCATTATCTTGGCAGTTGCATTGAATAGTCATAGAATCAAGTTAAATTAATTGCGAATAAAATTGGAACATATGTATCTGCATTGAGTAGCAAGACTCTAATGGGGAAGAACTAGCGAAAGCATTGCTTTCAGTCTTTTCATGCGTTACTATAATTCTACATTTTTATGGTTACAGCAGTAGCTGCAATCTAATAAAAAGCAACCTCAGCCACGAGAAAAAAATACCTATGTGTTTTGGAAAAAACTGTCTAGTGACAAATTCCAGTTGATAATTATTTAGAAATAATAGCTGTGATCTGGACCCAACTTCATAATATTTTGTTCTCAAAGAAAACAGTTTCTGAGTATTCAAGAAGCAATCTGAAACTGAAACTACCCCCAAGTACCTTATTTTGCAACCCACCCCTGAATAACCCCTAAGATATCCAATAACAATTATATTCAGTAATTCTTTTCAAAATAGTCGAAAGGCCCCTAGAGATATGCCTCGGGGATGACGAGACTCCCACAGCCCGGCGTAATTGGACAGTTTGTGTTTTTAGAATTTGCCAAGTCCACTCCAAAAATATATATGCTGGCAAACATGCCTGATTTTGATTAGATAGTGAATGTGAGCAGTCTCCATTGTCAGACCCCTTTACTCTAAAATATAGCTGAGCCCTTTTTCCGAAGGAATCCTTCATGCAGGAATGTGCGGAAGAATTTCTTTCTGGGGGGAGGAGGACAATATTTAATGGAGGGATGTACTCGGAAAAAGCCAAGAAAATGGAACATTTATGGAGTCATCAAGTAGCCTGCTTGGAAATTCCTGCCATTCTACGAAATATACTCGCTTGAAAGAAAACACCCATATAAGGAACCAATGTCTTCGAAGCCGGTCCTTTTATCTATGGTGGTCTGGAAGAATTTATGTTAATGATTACTTTCCTCGCAGCTGAAAACTCCAACAAGATTAAGTGAAATTAATTTCCCTTGTAACACCTTACATTAGGACAGATGGACAGAAAGAAGAGAGCTATATGGTTTCTTTCGTTTCCTGTTAGGACCTATTCTTTCTGGAAACCCTTCAATAATCCTATATAATGTCAGAAAAGCTCCTTGAGAGAAAATGAAACAGCTAAAAACTATTCAATCAGCTTAAACATAAACATTTCTATTAACACAAAATGCCGGTGAGATGTGATACTAAGCTTGTAATGTTAATTAACATATAAATATGACAGTCATCATTTCGTTGATGTCACAAGTTACCCTTATAATCAAAAAATTTTTTCTGTTTTTTCTGTTTCTGGTTACCCTTATACCCTTTGAATCAGAAAATTTTTTCAAGAGACACAAAAGCTAATAAAAACAAAAAGGAGATTAGTTGTCATTTTCTATTGTCAGTTGATACTCACTTCGTATTTACATGTGCGAGCATATTTTCAATCTTCCATCCCTTGTATTTTTTACACTGGCAGATCCAGGGAGACCCTGGGCACTTCCTCCTCACTAGATTTTTAGGCGCCCTCTTTCTCTGATTTTTTTTTTACTTTTTTTACCGTTTTTTAGAATAAATTTGACAATTCAATCAATTATTGGGATCTTTGTCACACTGTCCCCCCACCAACATTTTGCTCATTGGCGCCCTTGTCACATTGGGCCTCCTCCAAGATTTGCTTTAGATCCGCCCTTGACTTTTCGGGTTACATTAGGTTAAAACGTAATAGCTGGTTCGGTTGTGGAGGTGGCTGGATATAAGGTTAATTCACGCTAGTATGCTTGTATGTTGAAGTTAATTATCCTCTTTTTATTAAAGTATCTTAAACAAAATCATCTCAAGTTTTGCGCTTAACTTGATATACACCTTTCAGTATTTTCTTCTTCAAACCCAATGAACAATAAGCAAATCTTCTTTACATTTAACTAGCTGTTGGTGTAACACCTAGTTGGCGGGGGCGATTCGCGCCCCCCAGACCCCCACCCGCGCGTAAGTCGTTACGCGCCGTATTAGTTACGCGTCATTGTAGTTGTTTCCCTGTGTCCCACCTGTGATATATATATATATATATATATATATATATATATATATATATATATATATATATATATATATATATATATATATATATATATATATATATATATAAATATATATATATATATATATATATATATATATATATATATATCTATATATATAAAAATAAGTTGTCTGTCTGTGTGTCTGTCTGTGGATCAGGTGACGTCATGTTTCTGTGTTGACTGACGTCATGAAATTAGTTGTCGTCATTTTTGCTTTGACGGTGACGTCATTCAAGATATTTAAGACATATGTTCACGTAGAAATCTATTAATGTTTAAGTTTACAATGACTGATGAACTTACCATGGCAAAAGCCGATGAAGATGCTCAAAGAGTCTATGCCAAAAAACTTGCTGCTGATAGAGAAAGTCAGAAAAGAAAGCGTGCCGAGGAACTACCAGAGCAACGCGAAAGCAGACTTGCTGCTAAAAGAGAAAGTGAAAAAAGAAGGCGTGCCGAGGAATCAAAAGAACAGCAAGGAAACAGGCTTGAGGCTGATAGAGAAAGAAAGAACAGAAAGCGTGCCGAGGAACTACCAGAGCAACGCGGAAGCAGACTTGCTGCTAAAAGAGAAAGTGAAAAAAGAAGGCGTGCCGAGGAATTACAAGAACAGCAAGAAATCAGGCTTGCTGCTGATAGAGAAAGTAAGAAAAGAAAGCGTGCCGAGGAATCACAAGAACAGCAAGAAATCAGGCTTGCTGCTGATAGAGAAAGTAAGAAAAGAAAGCGTGCCGAGGAATCAGAGCAACCTGAAAGTTATCGCCTGGCATTCAGGTACAACCCAGTCGATGATTATAGCTTGAGTAGATGTGTTCAAATCGGGACAATGTCTAAAATTTGTCCCTATTGCAAGGCCTTGAAATTCAATGGTGAAACAATGGGAATGTGTTGCGCCTCAGGAAAAGTTAAACTTCCTCTATTGGCTGCACCACCAGAGCCATTGAAGACTTTCCTTACTGGAACTACGTCAGAATCTAAGCGTTTTTTGTCAAAAATCAGAAAATACAACTCATGTTTCCAAATGACGTCGTTTGGAGCCCAAATCGAAAATCCAGATCAATTTATGTCTACTTTCAAAGTAAAAGGGCAAATTTATCATAGAGCAGGGTCCCTTCTACCATTCTCAGGCGAAAATCATAAATTTTTACAATTGTACTTCATCAGTGATAGAAATTCTGAATTGAATGCACGTTGCGAAATTTCTCCCAACGTTGAAAGGACAATCGTTTCCCAATTGCAACATCTTTTCCACGAAAATAATAATTTAGTGCGTCTGTTCAAAACAGCCATCGATTTGATGCCTACTGATACGCATAAAATTGTTATTTCCGCTGACAAAACGCCTCCTGGCCAACATGTGCGTAAATACAATGCTCCAACTATCGACGAAGTGGCAATCGTTATGGTCGGTGATCAGTTTTTACCTCGAGATATTATTCTTCATAAGCGAAACGCTCAGGTGAAGAAAATTATATTTTAAAATGCCGTGAATTGTTTCACCAATTCGTCTTTGATATGTATGCTAAAATTGAATCAGAACGTTTGCTATATATCCGCCTGAATCAGACCAAGCTCCGCTCTGAACAATACATTCATTTGCGAGATGCAGTTATAAATGACGGTAATACCACAAACGTTGGAAGATTAACAATTTTACCTTCGTCATATGCTGGCAGTCCCCGTCACATGCATGAATATGCTCAAGATGCTATTGCGTATGTTCGCCTCTATGGTCGTCCAGATTTATTTATTACATTTACATGTAATCAATCTTGGGACGAGATACTGCAGCTTTTACTTCAAGGACAATCGGCGGTTCATAGGCATGACATTACGGCCCGTGTCTTCCGGCAAAAGTTGACATCACTGATAAACTACATTGTAAAACTTGAAGTGTTTGGGTCAGTGCGATGCTGGATGTACTCAGTGGAATGGCAAAAACGAGGTTTGCCACACGCACATATACTAATCTGGCTACATAAAAAAATTACTTCGAACTAAATTGATGATGTGATTTCCGCTGAAATACCTGATAAAAATGTCGATAAGGGGTTACAAGATATTATTGTAAAAAATATGATACATGGACCTTGCGGTGCACTGAACGAAAATTCACCATGCATGGCCAAAGGAAGGTGCACAAAGCAATATCCTCGACTTTTAGTATCAAACACAATTACTGGCAATGATGGTTACCCACAATATAGAAGAAGATCTACTGAAGATGGCGGTAAAACAGCAATAATAAAGAAGCGTAACGGTACCACCATCGAAGTAGATAACCAGTGGGTTGTTCCATATTCCCCATTATTATCAAAAACATTTAATGCACACATAAACGTTGAATACTGTAACTCCGTAAAGGCAATCAAATACATATGTAAATACGTCAACAAAGGCAGTGACATGGCAGTTTTTGGCTTGCAGCCCGAAATCAAAGATTTCGATGAAATCGTAGAATATCAGGCTGGAAGATACATAAGCAGTAATGAAGCTGTTTGGCGAATTCTTTCATTTCCGATACATGAACGTAGTCCAGCTGTTGTTCACTTAGCGGTACATTTACAGAATGGTCAACGTGTTTATTTCACGGAAACCAACGTGCAACAAAGAGTCCTGAATCCACCGGATACAACATTAACAGCTTTTTTTTACCCGGTCCGACATCCTTTGAGTATTTGAGGACTGTAAATGGTACTATACATGACACTTACCGTAGTGCATGCCAAGCTCTGAATTTATTGGAGAATGACCAACACTGGGATAACTGCATCAATGACGCGTGCGAAACGTCAACCCCAAGTCAAATTCGTGCATTGTTTGGCATCATGTTAACAACTTGCTCTCCATCAGCTCCTACAGAGTTATGGGAAAAATATAAGTCAAAAATGTCCGAAGATATACTCCATCGAAAACAGTTAGAGACGTCAGATATGACTTTTGATTTTACATCAGAAATTTATAACTACACTTTAGTTGTTATAGAAGATTTGTGCGTACGTTTGGCAAACAAACCTCTTCAGGATTTGGGAATGCCTTCACCTAACCGTATCGCTGCTGTTTCGACATGTGTAGAATTGGATCGTGAACAAAGTTACAGTACGAGTGATCTATTGTCGTATGTACAAAATAACATTTCCAAGTTAACGTCGGAACAAAAAGACATTTATGATACGATAATGCATTGTGTCGATAACAACGTTGGAGAAATTTTCTTTTTGGATGCGCCAGGAGGTACTGGTAAAACGTTTGTGATAAAACTGATTCTGGCATCAATTCGATCAAAAAATGATATAGCGTTGGCAATTGCGTCGTCCGGAATAGCCGCAACATTGCTGCCTGGTGGAAGAACTGCTCATTCCGCTTTGAAATTGCCTCTGAACTTGCATTCTACAGAAACTCCCACGTGCAATATTTCCAAATCATCTTTGATGGGTAAAGTATTGCAGCAATACAAACTTATTATTTGGGATGAGTGCACAATGGCACACAAAAAATCGCTCGAGGCTCTGGATCAATGCTTGAAAGATTTGCGAGGGAAGTCGAAACCCTTTGGCAGCACATTAATATTGCTTGCGGGAGATTTCAGGCAAACATTACCTATAATACCTAGATCAACTCCTGCAGACGAAATGAATGCTTGCCTGAAAAATTCTAATTTATGGGCACACGTAAAAACATTAAAATTAACTACAAATATGCGTGTCCGATTGCAAAACGATGACTCTGGTCAAACATTTTCAGATCAATTGCTGGCAATTGGAAACGGAAAGCTCCCAGTAGACTCAATTTCAGGACGTATACAACTACCTGCTGATTTCTGTAATTTAGTGACGTCCAAAAATGAATTGACTGAAAAAGTATTTCCGAATATTCTAAAAAATTATAAAAATAATAAATGGCTAAGTGAAAGAGCGATTCAGACGAAATGAATGCTTGCCTGAAAAATTCTAATTTATTGGCACACGTAAAAATATTAAAATTAACTACAAATATGCGTGTCCAATTGCAAAACGATGACTCTGGTCAAACATTTTCAGATCAATTGCTGGCAATTGGAAACGGAAAGCTCCCAGTAGACTCAATTTCAGGACGTATACAACTACCTGCTGATTTCTGTAATTTAGTGACGTCCAAAAATGAATTGATTGAAAAAGTATTTCCGAATATTCTAAAAAATTATAAAAATAATAAATGGCTAAGTGAAAGAGCGATTCTCGCACCCAAAAATATAGACGTCCACGAAATCAACAATATTGTTTTGACCAAGATTCGAGACCAGGCAGTCCTTTACAAGTCAGTCGACACAGTTTTGGAACCAAATGAAGCGGTTAATTATCCATCTGAATTTTTAAATTCCATAGATCTTTCAGGGTTTCCACCACACGTGCTACAACTAAAAATAGGCGTACCAATAATACTTTTAAGAAATATAAACCCACCAAAGCTTTGCAATGGCACTCGACTTGCCGTAAAAAAAAACAATGGAAAACCTAATAGAGGCCACAATCTTGACAGGGCCTTTTGAGGGTGAGGCTGTTCTTATTCCTCGCATTCCCATGATTCCAACGGATCTGCCTTTTCAATTTAAAAGATTGCAATTCCCAATTCGATTAGCATTTGCAATCACCATTAACAAAGCTCAAGGTCAATCATTAGAAAAATGTGGTATAGATCTTAATACTGATTGTTTTTCCCATGGACAATTGTACGTTGCATGTTCGAGGGTCGGTAAACCTGACAATCTATTTATATGCAGCGACAATTGGACAGCGAAGAATGTTGTATATTCGCAAGTTTTACGCAGTTAATTTGTATTGTATCTATCTATCTAACTATCTATATAAAAACGAGTTGTGTGTATGCATGTTTGTTTGTTTGTAAAAAGAGCGTTTGCATATGACGTCATTATTAGTACATAAGGCTTTGTATATGCACAGACAATGGGAAAGCCAAGAATGTTGTATATTCGCAAGTTTTACGTAGTTTGAAAAACATATATAAATCTATCTATATTCACAGGTGGGACACAGGGACATAACTACAATGGCACGTAACTAATAATGCGCGTAACGACTTACGCGCGCGGGGGGGCTTGGGGGGGGCGCGAAGCGCCCCACCAACTAGGTGTTGGCCACCCCAACAGCTAGTCTCTTATAAAATTTTACTTTTCCATCTCTCGCCAATGCCTACTGCAATTACAGAATAGATCTGCAATAGATCCCCAACGTAGAACAGTTAGGATAATGAACTGTATAGCTATCGCAACCAGATTTAGAATTTTGAAGAAGGGAATCTGCAAGATTAATGGAAAATAATCGTTCTAATATAGTTACTTATTTCTTATTAGAACGCGCATTTGGACAGGCTGTTTAATACTATAACAGGTCTAAGTATCACTGAAAAATTCGCCTAGATTGAAAAGTAGCTATTTGACAGGCCTAGAACACACTAGAGTTTCCTTTACACAAAACCTTAGTCCATTTTCTTCCACAAGGGCAACTTCTTCCACAAGACACTGCCCCCCACCCCACCAACCACAGTTTGCCTTCCACATGAAATTTGGTTTCTGCAAAAATATTGTTAAAACTAAGATAAGCCTGCATAATTCACGCATCGAGAGAAACATGTCAGTTTTCTTTAGTGTATCTTTGTCTTTATGGTACTTGTCACTATCATTTTCAACTGATTTGGGAAAAATGCCTCCAACGTTTTTTTACTAAATTACGCCACTGATTTTCTGGCGTGAAAAAATGATCTAGATAGGTCGAGAGTTTGAGAAAATTCGTTTAGAGCCTCGTTTATGAAAAAAAGTGAGTTACGTCATATTTATATACATTTAATGAGCATAAATTACTTAATTTTTCCCCCAGCAGTGGTCGTACCGTTTTAGTATCTATGACGAATGCAAAATTAATCAAGATGACAAACTGCTTTGAACAGCTAAAGAAAATGGTGTGGGACACGAAACAGCAAAAATCACAGTGAATTGCCAGCAAAACTGCTGCACAGCAAAATTTGCGACTAAAAGATAGATTAAAATTACAATGGAACGAAGAAATGTATTAGTTTAGCGTGTGCGAGTGAGTAATTGATAAACAGGAAGGAGGAATCAAAATTTAGCTCCTTTGACACGTTCAAAATTACACAGGATGACAAGTGAATCCGTACAGCTAAAAAAACGGCATAGAACAAGAAATACCAACAAATCGCAAAAACAAAAATGATGCACAACGAAATTTACGGGTAGTTGCAAACGAAAGTGTTACTTTAAACTAAACAATAACACAATAACTAGGCTATTGCAGACTTTAGATATTTATGAAAATTGCAGTTGAATAAGGAATGTGTTATTGCAGAGGCTGTAAAGGATAAGCAGGAAGGAGGAATTGAAATTAGGACAACATTTTTAATGCAATTGAAATTGCTGATTAGCCACCCTATGACTTGAAACTAAAGAATATAACAATAATTATTCCAATGCCTATTTTAGATATTTCAGAGGGCATATGCATTGGAACATTCCAAAATCGGAGGTGATGATGCACAAAAGTGAAGCGCAAACGAGATCTGCGGCTAGAAGACATGTTACAACCAGTATCAAAACGAATAGGCAACATCGAATCGTAAATGAAGTCTTTAGTTAGAAGAGAAGCAATAAAAGAAATGAAGAATTGATTTCACGCTTGAATTTCTTAATTTAATTGAAATTACTTATTTGATACCTCATGGTTTACAACTAAAGATAACGAATATATACTCCCTTTAAACAAGCAAATGTGTATTTATCTATGTATTTACGTATGTATGTATGCGTAATTTTGTCTTGCAAACGACTTTGAGTGAATCCAAACAGTTAAAGTATAAGGCATGGAAAAATGTCTGATTTAAAGATGCACGGAAATGAAGTGCAAGCGAGATGTGTGGCCTGCAACAACAAGCCTCACTACGAACCTCAAATAAAAATACTATATAACAAAATATGTGGTGCGGAGAAAAGCAGCACGGATGATCACATTGAATCGTAAATAAAATCTGCCGTTAGAAGATAAACAAAAATGAGAATCACAACAAGTCCGGGAGGAAAACAAATCCCATAAATGGATGATCTTTTTATGCATTAACAGGAAGCAGGAATTAAATTCTCGCTAGAATATTTTAAAATATGTTAATAAATGATTAGATAATCAAAAATATACAAGCCTTCCGCATGCCGAGTGCCAGGACCCGGGCTAAGTCAACTGGATAAGTCTTAGATGACATTATATATCCTCACTCAGGTTCACCTTCATCTCAAAGTCATTATTTAAAGGCAATTGTTTCTCTTATGCTATCCCAAGAGATGATATTTGTTTTTTTCTAAATCTTCTTTTGTGGGACTTTCTCATATCTTCGTTAGCTACCCTTTTTATCTTTCTTTTTCTTTTCTCTTTACCCGTGAACATAAAGAACAACCATCAGATTTGGTAAACCGGTTATTGAACCCGTTGGATTCTCGAAAAACAAGGCAAACTATTTAGAACAAGGTAATCAAGCGGAGTTAATAGTGAAAAGAAAATTCCATTTCCATGAGAATGGCAAGTGTAAACACTCTGAAGAAAAGAAATTGGACATTACAAAGCAGGGACGGTTATTTACACTGGAAGTTCTTTAATCCCATGACCTTGCATTCTCATTTGAGTTTTCCTGACAAAGGACGTCTTATACTGCAAAGTAATGCGTTAAAAAAACACCTTTGGTTTAATGGCAGTTTATGTTAGAATTTCAAGTTGGAGATGTGATGAAGTTTCCTGCTTTTTTTGCTTGGTTTTACGTTTAACTAAGGGCAGCATTGTTTTCAAAATAGCACTATTCTTCTCTTCCAAATATATTTCATAAAAGTTATAAAATTCCCTGCTTGAATGATTTGTTTATGCTACCCAAGCTTTTAAATAATTATCTCTTTCCATTGTCATTATATCCCTGTCTGGTTTGAGCTGGAAAAATCAATGCTTTTTTATGACATGTAAACCATCAATTTTCAAATGATAATTTATACAGACTTGCCTTGCATTTTGAGGTCCAACACTACCGTTTTCGAAGGAAGAACTTGCTCGAATATCTTCATCCTTAATTGCACCAGATTCCATGCCAAGAGCGCTAGTACAGCGGGCTACAAAATGGATTCGTATTACTTGGATAAAGAAATAAAACGAAGGTGACAGTTAAAATCGTAGATTCTGTAATCATAATATGATTTTGTATTATAGTTACTAAAGATTTTGCTAATATTGATAATTTGCAGTCAATGGATAATACCATCTAGATTTTCCAGGAAAAAATCTTTCTGCCAAGCATTCTAGCTTATTCCTTCTTCTTATTTCCAGACATAACTGTATGCTGGTATTCGTGCATCAATCGCATTACGCATTACTTTGGAATTCCTCCCCCTCAAATTTTGTTATAGTAAAATTTGTAAAATATTTGTAAAATATTCAGACAAAGAGTTTACAATCTATGGCAAAATAGGTGATGAAAGATAGCTTTCTTTCAAGTAGCCTTACACGTAATTTAGTTTTTGGTCATATGAATAATATAAAAAAAATAGTTATTTTATAGAATTTATGACAATGAGCAAAACAAGTGCTAAAATAAATTAATCCACATGACAAAACTAACCAAGAAAGTTGGACCCAAATTGGATCAATTAAGCAGCTCAGGGATAACACTAGGTTCACAAATATTTCTGTCATTAGGGGTATTTGCTCCATATCTCTGAGCCTGCACAGATTTACTGCTTTTTCGTTCAGGAAAGGAGGTTTATCAAAAAAAAAAGTTTCTTATTACGCCACCCTCCTTCCGAGACAGGGAGTCATTCAGAAGAACCCTTTTGTGGGGCTCCTTCTTTGTTTGCAGGCAAGAGTGCCAATTCGTGACAATATATAGATGCATGACGGGGGCGGGGGGGGGGTTGAATTAAAGATACAAAAAAGCTATTTTTGAAAATCTAAAGAGGAGAATTTAGTTTTGTTTCGATTTTTATGAATGAAAACAAACAAAAAAGAGATACTTTCCAAAACCAAGGGGGGGAGGCAATTAAAACCCTTGGCAAACGATGCCCCTAGTAGAAAAAGTTAGTTGCTAATAAGCGGTTGATAACTGCTGAAGCTGTCAATAGCTGTTGAAGGCGTTGATAGCTTCTAAACGCCAATTACTAGTACAATTGATGCTGGCAAATTGGAAATTTAAATATCAGCGCTATTAGAACTCGATAAGCTTCAGGCACAGATTGGTGCTGACAGGTTTTAATGAGTGTTCGATGGCTAAGGGATCTCGTTAATACTCCTATAAAAAGCTAGTCATACACGGTTTTGCGTATGCATATAGGTGTGCAGCTATTTTAAAGGTGATGCTAACGTTTTTTAACACTATCTGTACCACACAAGTCATATAAATCTAAGTAGCCCAAATTATCCCTCGGGTACTATGAACGATAATTAGGTCTTACCTAACTGTATATAAAATGATATATTTTTTTATACGATAGGATCTCTTGAAGTACCAAGGATTCGGTCTGTTTACACCTGAAAACCGGGATTCTCTGCGATTTTTCTTGTGGCTGTTATACAACTACTAACAAATAAATGCTATAGGGATTATGTCAAAATTAAGCGAGAGAGGTGATATTTTTCGAATCAAAAGAAAAAAAGGATTCCATTGATATCTCAATAGTCAACAAAAAGGGATAAATAAAATAAAACAGGATAGCTCAATCGGTCTTTCGGAAAACATATTCGTATAGGTAAGTGAAAAAATTTCTAATTTGAAGTAATAAATCTTGAAGAATTCTAACAATAAAAATATTAATGCATAGATTAGGTTTTTAGCTGTTCAATAATATATATTCTTTCTTTTGATTCATATTTGGTAACAAGATGTTTTGGTTATTTTCTCGCATAACTTTAATGATTCAATTTCTGCTTCTTTTTTTTACCCCGTTTAAAATCAATTAATGACAGTGTCTGTCTTTTGCTACAACAGTCAGGAAAGTTGCACTTTCTAGAGCTCAATTTTTTCACTGATTTTCTGCTGGTTTTTCATACACGTTCTTTATTTTTAAACTTGGCACCCGCTAAATGTTAAAACTATATATATGCATCAAATGTCCGTTGCATAAAAATTTAATTTTCAGGCTTTCCAAATTTTTTAGACGCATATGATTGTATAAGTTTCCATTTTACCAGTCTAAAGAATCCATTTTCATTTTTAGTATCCTGGGCACTTCAGTTTTTTAAGTACTTGAAAAACAGTTATATACTAATAACTGGTGAAAGAAAATGTCAATTATTTTTTAGAAAGCTGTTTTAAAATTGATGATGCCTTCAATATATTGCTCGATTTCTCAGTCACAAGAATGTTAGTATTCCGCGGTATTTCTGTGACCCCATATAGTAGGACTGAAAATTTTCATCAATGGAATCATTTCATGAAATGATTCCTGCTTCTTATTAGAAGAAATTCGGAATAATTTTATTCCTTTTTTAGGTATACGTATTGACAACTTATCACGCTAATTACAGGTTTGTTCAACAGTTTTATTTCCTATTGGCCTCTTTTCAGTCCATATTTTTTTTTTCCTGCAAGCTCATACGTGTCAACGGTCTGCCAGTTCCGTGGAGATATAAACTAAGCTGTCGAAAGTTGTGACTGTTTCGAAGTTATTCTATGCAGTCCCATATTTGATTTTGCCGTTTTGCGCTTAGCAGATGCCTCATTTGAGGTGGGCAAATTTGCGATTATACACGAGCTGCCTTGTAAAAAAACGCAAATTTTGAACCTAGGGTAGGATGCAAAACAAAAATGAATTGTTCAGCTTTTACTTAGAAATTTTCAGAAAACTCAGATATAAATTCATAATAAAAGTAGTTTAATAGTGGTAATATATCGAGTTGCCAGTTAGAACGAAAATGACTTTGCAGCGTTTAGGAGTCAGGCAAAATCTTTCTTTCAAACAGGGTAAGTTGTGATCGTTTTAAGTTTTCACTTATTAGATGAGCTAATCTATCTTCGTTTCAAGCTTCGAAGCTTCGTTTCAACTTTCAAATTTCAAAAGTGTATGAGAAAAAAAGCCAAACCTTACCTGCGTCAAAGGCATTCACTGATTGCCCAAGCAGAAGTAACCATAATAGAACGAAGAGGCACATATTTTCACAAAATTATCAAGAAAAGCTAGAAATCATCTTCTGAAAAAGAAAAGGGGAAATCTTATTTTAAAAAAGTGGAAAATGCGCATAGATTTCGAAGAAGAATCTAAAAGAACGGTATCAAAAAAGGATAAGAAGATACAGAAGAAAATATGAGATATTAGTTACTTTTAAAAATGATTTGCATTTTTTTTGCTACCACTATAAACTAAAATGTCATGAGGTCTTAGTGTAATTGCAGTTGCAAGTGCGCTGAATTTTTATCATCATTTTCCTAGATAAAATCCCCCCCAACTTTGAAAGCGAATAAAAAAAATCTGAATAATTCCTTGGAGAAAAATCAATAGTAAAATTTAGACTCAAACGTAAGCTCGTTAAAAAGTTGAACTCTGGCATCTTCCCACATTAAAACTTTGAAGAAGATCATTTGGTAACAATTTCTTAGAAAATACTAAAATTATCGCTGTTATACCTAAAGGTGTAACAGCGTTTTCGCACTTCTGAGTTAATTTCGAAAAACTGTTTGTTAATCAGTTCTCAAAGGTAAGATCAACGGGGTGGGGCTGGTCAGGAGGGATGAAGCGTGATTGAAAATGAATTTCCCTGCTGCTCCTTCCTTTAGATTCAGCTCAGCGGCCTGTTTTAGGTAATCATTTCAAAAGTTAAAAAAAAAAATCAGATCCCGTGTGTAGGCATAAAAGGAACGATATACAGTTTCCACTTATCTTTATTCTAAAAAAGGAAAAAAAAATTAAGCAGCCAACTTAAATACAATAGTATTTCTATTCGATAGAAATAGGCATACCTCAGAAGGGTTTCATCCATTCTACTTCAGCTTTCTAGTTTAGTTTCAAATGTGAATTTCTCAATTATCTGGTCAGTCAGGCAGCATGACAGTTAATGCAAAAAAGGACGTTGTTCCCTGGAAGCTTTACTCTAAGGAAAACGCAAGGAATACAAGATACATCATGGAATGCGAATAATTGCGCAAACCTGTCACTTTAGAATAGGCGGGATACATTTCTTACGTTAAAATTCCACAGGTTCTATGACACTGTTCAGCCAGAAAACAAGTTTTGGAATGTAATTACAATAATGCACACATAAAAGCTTAAATTGTACTTGATAAATTTGACGAAAGATTTTTTATGGACGGTACAAATTTCAAATCTAAAGGCCTTAAAAGCTGCCTACTTGGTTTTTGATACCCATGAGCTGGCTCTTTGCCTAGGACTTCATGGTTTGGGAAAAAATCCGGTTATATTTTTTGTTCTGTACATATTATGTTATCGATGATTTATATAGAGATAGGATGGCTTGTACCTTTGTCCTTAAATATTGTGCGTCTAACAATGATTGGTTACCTTATATTAGGATTACCTTTAGAATCTTATCCTTAAAGAAGTTGTAGCTAACTGTTGTTGTTAAAGAAGTTGTTAAAGAAGTTTTAGCTAACTGTACTTAGTCACTATTGGATATTACTCGGCTTTTAATCTTCGTACTTTAAATATTCAAAGGTTTGAAGCTTAAGCACCCTTTATAAGCTTTAGATAAATATCCTTGTGCTTCATCCGTATTTAATATATTAATGATCATACCTAACCAACGTATTGGAAAGTGTATGTCACGGTGCAAAACTTTGGTTATTTGACCCTATCCTCAATCAAATCTCCGTGTCCCAGTCCTACCTCTAGTATGCATTGAGACATCTAGTTTACATTGGCCTAGTTATTGATGTTTTTGGGGGGGGAGGGTGCGGCTGATAAGAGAAGAGGGATGGGGCAAACTTACGATTCTCTGTCAAAACTTACTTTCACACTCAGTGTTGATGATGAGTGGAGAGAGTGAGTTGCAATTATGACGATTGTGGCTAGTACTTTCTATGTTATGCAATAAACAGTTGAATTATTTGACTGCTAACTTACAAGTGACATGAAAAAATCTGCCACCAGCATTTCATCTTTCATAGAAGAAATTTATTTGACCTTTATCTTAGATGCTTAAAATTAGACAATATAGCTCTCTATTAACTCTTTAAAGTTAAATTATATGTCCGGCGCCAGGGGCCCATGAAGCGTTGCAGCAATTGTGACCCATGGGTCACAATTGCACACCAGCACACGGAAAAATCTCCATCATATTGACTTCAAACCCTCTTAATTCATAGAGAACAAGCCATTTTCTCTAGATTACATCTAAATTCGTAGAGAAAAAAAGATTGTTCTATGTTTCACATTTAAACGATGCTTTATTGTATTGATTTTAAAAACTTTTTCCACAAAAAAAGTTTTTCAAAGAAAAGTAAAGAGCTCCATTAGGGCAAGAATGAGCAGAAATAAAGTCAAATAATCTTTCAATCATAAAACTACAATAAATCAATATCAATCTATATATATAAAAATAAGTTGTTTGTGTGTGTCTGTTGACTGACGTCATGTTTGTGTGTCGACTGATATCACGTTTGTCGACTGACGTCATTATAAGGATTGAGCTGTATGTCGTCATGAAGTTGTTTGTCGACTGACGTCATTTTTGTCAACTGATGAAATTACAGACCAGGACACCGAGACACAAATGACGACCGGGACACAGGGAATATAAATGACGACCGGGACACTCAAATAGAAATTACAGACTGGGACACCGGGACACAAATAACGACCGGGACAGACACAAATGACGACCGGGACACAGGGAATATAAATTACGACCGGGACACTCAAAGAGAAATTACAGACTGGGACACCGGGACACAAATAACAACCGGGACACAGGGAATATAAATGACGACCGGGACACCACTACAACGGGGACGCCGGGAGCACAGGGGGATATATAAATGACGACCGGGACACAGGGAATGTTCGAAGAGAAATTACAGACCGGGACACCGGGACACAAATGACGACCGGAATACTCAAAGAGAAATTACAGACTGGGACACCGGGACACAAATGACGACCGGGACACAGGGAATATAAATGACGTCCGGGATACAGGGTCACAACTACAACGGGGACGCCGGGGGCACAGGGGGATATATAAATGACGACGGGGACACAGGGAATGTTCGATTAGCAATCACCATCAACAAAGCACAAGGGCAATCATTAGAATAATGAGGTATAGATCTGAATACGGATTGTTTTTCCCATGGACAATTATATGTTGCATGTTCAAGAGTTGGTAAACCTGACAATCTATTTATATGCAAAGACAATGGGACAACGCAAAATGTTGTATATTCGCAAGTTTTACGTAGTTAAAAACATATATATATATATATATATATATATATATATATATATATATATATATATATATATATATATATATATATATATATCTATATTCACAGGTGGGACACAGGGACACAACTACAATGGCGCGTAACGACTTACGCGCGCGGGGGGTCTTGGGGGGCGAAGCGCCCCCACCAACTAGATGTTGGGGTGGCGCTTCGCGCCACCCCAACAGCTAGTAAATACATAAAACTCAAAACGAACACGAATTAACATGAGTAGGGCTGATAACCCCCATGCCTTCTCAAGAGCAAATGATAATTTGCGCTTTACTGAAAAAAAAAATAAAACAAACAAATGACCCTGGATCATCGGTTTAATTAACATGTATTGATATTTGTTCCATAAGTTTTGATAATTTTTTACTTATGAAAGTAAGAGGATTAAAAACATTTAAAACGTTTTTGTTTTCAGTAAAGCGCAAATTATGTTCTGGTCATGAGAAAGCATGGGGTATATCAGCCCTACTCATGTTAATTTTTGCTCGTTTTGAGTTTAACTTGGTTAATTATTTATATTTCTGTTCGTTCTGAGTTTTTTTTATTTATTGATAGTGATTTGTGGTAGTTTTACGCTTGGAAGATTATTTGAATTTATTTCTGTTCATTCTTGGCTTAACGGAGCTCTTTACTTTTCTTTGAAAAACTTTTTTGTGAAAAAAAGTTTTTTAAATTAATTTCTGTTAGTTTTTTATTGACATAGTCTTTTTCATGGAAAAAAAATATTTGACATCTTTTCAGTTTTTCCATAAGAATCCATAGTATGGGTTCCTTTTTTATAATGGAGAAACTTTTTCGACAATTTTTAATCCTGACACAAACAGTATTTTTAATTTAATTTTATACCTTCTAAAGTTGACCTGAAAAATAAAACTTAATATCATTCTCAAAAGATTTCACATATGCTCTTTGACAACCTGGATACACTGACACTCTTTTATTTATTTCAATTGTAAGAGCAGAAGTAGTAAATGATAGTATCCCCAAAAGTTCAACTTAATATTCCCAGTCGTTCTCGGTATATTGCTGAGGTGTCTTATTGGCAACCATAAACGCAATGCCTTTTGAGTTATTTTAAAACAACATTTAATTTTAAAGCATAATGGACCAATTGCATAATTGTAGGGAATGACATGCCTAATATCTCTAAAGACATAGTTGGTATACCGTCCTACTATGCTGAACAAAATGGCTATCCAAAATTTTGACTGGACGTGTTTGGAAAATGAGCGGTTTGAGAGAAGGGCTGCTTGCCCTTCAGCCTCTTGTTATTCTCAAAAAAGGCACCAGACCTTTTAATTTTCAATTGAATGAGCTCCTTTAGTTTCAATTTCTAGTTACTATAGAGTGGTGCTGACTATGATATTGCTTATATGCCCTTTTGAAAACCTGCATGCATACACATTTTCTTTTAATCGGCTAGTTCAAAGTCTTCCACAACTTACCATTAAAGGTCTGGATTAATATTACATGTTGCTTTTCAAATACTGCTTTACTACCTTTTTGAAAGTCCACGTGCTCATAGTTTGTTTTGATTTAGTTCAACATCTGCCTAAGTATTTTTTAAAAGCTTCACCTTAATACCGTTAGCTTGGGTAGTAGGAATAGTTGTAGCAGCATTAGTAGCAGGATGCGCGTAGCACCTTTGGTTTCTTCAGCATCCCATTCAACACAAGCTGAAAGTTTAAGCTTTATACATACCATCAACTGTTCCTGAAGCATTTCTGATGCGTCTGCTTGACAACCTGTGTGGGCATAGTGTGTTTCGAATTAGTTCAATACAGTTTCGATGTGTTCCAAATTTTTCACCTCAATACCGTGGTTTTAATAGCAGTAGTATTAGTAGTATCAGTAAAGTTAACTGTAGTAGCATAAGCTTCAGTGGCAGTAGTAGTAATAGAAGTAGTAACAATAGTAACAGTAGCAGTAATATGAGTAAAAGCAGTAGTATTAGGATGCAAATATTTTCTTTTGGTTAATTCAACATCCCTCAAAACAAGCTCTGTTAGTGTCAACTTCACACCCCAAAATGTTCCTAAGATATTACTGTAACACCCTTTTGACAACCTGCATACAGATGGCGGGTTATGATTCAGTTTATCTTCCCCCCTCAAAATTCCTTGAAATTTTCACCTTCATACCCTTAGACATAGTTGTAATAGTAGTCACAGTAATTTTATTGATATTACTAGTAATAATATTGAATAGCGATAGTACTACTAGCAGCAGTAGCATTAACCTATTGCCTTTTGGTCATTTAAACATCTCTCTTATCAAGTCCTGTAAGTTTCAACTTAACACAATTATTCATTGCTATGACATTGCTGATTTGTCCCTTTGATAACCTGTATGTTTATATACTTCTTGAAATTTTCATCTAAATGCTCTTAGCCCTTTAATTAGTTGCAATAGAAGTAGACAATGTGCATGCACATAGCGTCTTTTGATTTAGTTCAAATTTCCCCTTAATACTGTAAATGGAGTAGCGTGGCAGTAGGTGTGGTGGTAGTGGTAGTAGTATTGTTAGCATGCAAATGTTGCCTTTTTGATAATCTCCCTTATAATTTCCTGCATTATCCAAATTAATATACTCAGTTATTCCTGTGTTTCACCCTTTTGACAATCCGTATACATATAACGTGTTTTGATTTAGTTCAACGCTCCCTTCAACATTCTCTGAAATCTGTGACTGTTTCGAAGTTATTGACTCCCTTCACGACTCCCTTCAACAATCTCTGAAATTTTCATATGAATACTCTTCGTCTTTTTGGAAAGTAAAGTTCAAACATGCATACCTCTCTCAATAACATATCTTAGGTGTAAACAACGACCGAATTGCCTAACTTACAGCACTTGTACTGAAGACTGTGGGGAGGTTGACATCCCCAAGGACGTAACTACTGGACTTTTCAACAAGGCTGAACAAAACAGCTCTCTTAAAATTTCGATCAGATATGTTTTTGGGGAATTATAGGTATGTGGGAGGGGGTTGATTCCCCTCCATTCGCTTTTGGCTCTTTTAAAAGGGCACTAAAACTTCCAACTTCCAATCAAATGAGCACCATCCGATCCAAAGTTTATACGACTACCCGTTGCATAAAAACCTTATATGACCTGCGCACAACTTGCAATCCTTGCCAATGGTCTCTGGGGAATTGTGTCCACCCAAAAGACATTGTTATATAAGTTTTGGACCCTTGGTAACAAAATGGCTATCTCACAATTTCAATTGAATGCTTTTTGGGAAAAGAGGATGTCAGGGAAAGGGTTAATTGCTTTTCATCATGTTTGACTCTTAAAAAGGAACAAGAACTATACATTTTGAATCAAATGAGCCTCTTCTAATGTTCACAAGACCACCCCTTCCATAAAAACCTACAAAAACTTGCAACTCTTACCTCCAAACTCTGGAGGATTCTGTTCAACTCAAAGGCCTTATCATATTATCTTTGGACTATTTTTGAACAAATGGCTATCTCAAAAGGCATCTCAAATGGCTTTATCGTATACATTTGTGGAAAATAAATCTTGGTGGGGCATAGAAAGTGAGTACCTCTGATCACTTTGACTCCTAAAAGGGGAAGTAGAGCATCTGATTTCCAATCCAATGAGCCCCCCTCTGGAGTTTATACAGTCAGTCTTTCCATAAAAAAAACTTATATGCCCTTGGGGCATAGCTAACAATCCTTGCGCTGAGGGCTGTGTATGGGGGGAGGGTTGTCATCCTCAAATATATTATTTCCATACTTTACGCCAGCAAATGACCATATCAAAATTTCTATCATATGCATTAAAATATGAGAGGTGGGAGGAACGGGGGGTATCTACCCTCTGATCACTTTTAATCTTAAAAAGGGTGCTAGAACTTCTGATTAGCAATCCAATGAGCCCCCTCCAAAATTTACACGACCACCCTTTCTATAAAAACTTTATATACTCCCAGGGCATAACTTACAACCCTTGCACTAAGGGCTGTAAGGGGCGGTTGTCATCCTCCAAGACATTTCCAGGAATTTTAACTACGTTGAACAAAATGGCTATCTAAAAAATTTGATTCGATGTGCTTAGGGAAATAGTGGGCGTGGTAGGGGCATTAGTTGCCCTCTGATCACTTCCGAGTATCAAAACGGGCACTAGCCCCTTCAATTTCCAATCGAATGAGCCGTTTTAGAAGTTTCTACGACAACAAATGGTAATCTCAAAATTTCTATCCGATGCATCCATCCTCCGATCACTCTGAATCTTAGAAACTAGAGCTTCTGATTACCAATTCAATGAGCTTATATGTTTATGCTCAGAAGATTGTACGATCATCCATTCTATATAAACCTTGAATACCCCCAAGACATAACTTACAATCCTTGTCCTGAGGGATGTGGGGGTTCTTATCTTCAAATACACAATTCTCGGACCTTTCAACCGCGTTGAGCGAAATGGCAATCTCAAAATTTTGATTTGATGTGTTTGGGGGAATGGTGTGCGTGGGAGGGGGGTTAGTTGCCCTCCAATCACTTTCAACTATTAAAAAGGGCACTAGCCGTTTCAATTTCTCATCGAATGAGCCCTTTTCCAAGTTTGTACGACAAGTCCTTCAATACAAAGTGGCCTAGCCTAAGACCAAAATATATATATATATATATATATATATATATATAAATAATACATTTTACCCACATCGCTCTTTACTTAGGCAGCGCTATTGCGTTGCAGATGGTATAAGATGGTACAAGATTGCGTTGCTGGAAATCTTTGAGGTGGCGGCATTGAATTTTTGGTCCCAACAACGGCCAATCTCCCTCCTCTTATGAAGTAGATATACCTCTGCAAACTGAACCAGGACATAAAGATTTACTAGAGACATCTTTTTCACTTTATGACTCCTTTTTGAAAAAGTAGAAAAAGGATGCGAGATGCACTCTTTTTTCTAGACATGACGACGTATAAAATGTAACTAAGTGCACGCAAATTGACGTACAGCCATGACCGTATTCAGGGGGAGGGGGGTTAAGCCTCCTGACCGACTCGTAATTTTGTCCGACTCGTAAAAACCTAACAAAAATGAATACAAACAAATTTTTGAGGCGTTTTTAAAGCTTTTTTGTAACCCCCTTCCCCCGGAAAAATTATTTTGTTCATCCCCCCCCCCCGAAAAAAAATCCTGGTTACGACCCAGCATTCAGCTTTCATACCACACATGGCATATTCGAATAGAAGGAAACTTCATTGATTCCATGGCTATATATAAACACGATCAGCCTTTCTCTCTATTGCAATTCCATTATTGATTGTAAGCAATAATTAGTTCCTCTTAGATGATACAGTTGGGAATTTAGATATACGTCTAAAGAGTAAGAAAGGATTATTAGATAATAGAGACTGATAGGATATATTTAATTATTACGAATCGAACAAAAAGGATATGAGCTAAATTGGGTAGTTACAGCTAGCAGAACACTAATAGAAAATAAATACAATACGAAACGCAAGATGAAGGAGACATGGGTGAGTCTTTCACTAAACCGGTATACCTTATTTTACGCCGAATAATTGAAATGGTTTGGCAGTATCTTTTTTATTTTTAAGGAAATGCAATGTGTGAAATACAAAAAGTTCAACATCTTCAAAAAGAAATAAAGCTATAGTCCTCGAACAAACATACAATTCCAATTTTTCTTTATTTTTATGTTTAAGAATTTGAATTAAATACTTATGAAAACCAAAGTTTTTGAACGAAAACAAAACCCAAAAACAAAACCTGAGAGAAGATAAATTATTTTGAACACGAGAGGACCTCCCAGCCCAAAGCCCCCTCGCTTTACACTTAGATTTAGTTTTGATATGTCAGTTCTTTGAGAATGAAGAGACTCATTTAATTGTATTGGCCTTAATATACACTATTGGGTTATAAAAAAGAATGAAAACAGTTTGTTTTGCTAAAAATTTGACAAAAATAATTTTAGCTTAAATATTTCAAAAGACAAATCATATTAAATTCTAATAAACATTTAGGAAAGCACAAATTAAGCACTGACGTGAGGAGTAGGAGGATTAGTAGGGATTAGTAGGGTGGTAGGGATTAGGAGTAGGGCTGGTAGGAGGCTGGGTAGGGAACCCATTCATGTTTAGGATAGTTTCTGTTAAATCAAGTTTTCATGCCGCTTTTACTGTTTTAGGAAAAACCATTTACTCCATTTAATTTGTTTGCTTTACACTTGTTTTTAATAAATAAATTATAAACAGCATGATTAAAAGCTTTAGGGGAAATGCAGTCGTAACTACACTTTTTCAAAAGAAACATAACGGAATTAGCAACTAGCAAAAATGAGTAATTTTTAATCGGCTATATTAAAATTTACGGTCTGCTCATTACAAAAAAAAAAAAAAAAAAAAAGTAACATCATCATTTTTAAATGCCGCAACGAGTTTTATTTAAGGCAAAATTTGGAAAAAGGGGGATATTTCATGATATCGTACACTTTTGTGTGTGAATTAAAACAATTGTGTCTGAATAAAACTAAAATTAAAGCTAAAATGGAAAACAATAACTTCCGCAAAACAGCATTAGCTATTATATCATATTCAACAACAACATTTAACCATTGCAATGAATCACATTGCTTTGCTCTATAGAGCAAAGCCCAAGCACACAGGCCTGCATAAAATTTCCAAAAGATTCCCTCCTTGAAATAAGAAATGTATCACAAGTTTTATAGCCAAAAATTCGCGACGGTAATAACGGAATATTCGTCATTTGTCAATTCTAAGAAACAAACACTTTCATGGAGAAATACACCATAGTCCATTTCAGAAGCAAATCTTATTTGGCAACAGGTTATGTCTTGATACCCTTGTACCCATTACCGCTTTCCAGTACGAAAGAACTCCCGATTGAAAGGCACAAAGCCAATCTGTTTTTATGTCATTACCACAAAAGGAGTTTCGAAGTATTAAAAATTTGTATTTTAAGAGGGATGGCAATTCCAATTCGTACTAACTTAGGGCTTATTATAACGCTTTTAACTGGAAGTCCTCATTCGCAAACGAAAATAAAACATTTTAACTATTAAGCTAAAAAGTAAATATGGTTCAAATTAAATCTAAATACAATTTATAAATATTCCCTTATCTCTGGTAGTTTCAAACCTTGCTCTTTACGCTAAAGTATTTTTAGTAATTTCAACTATTTATTCTACGGCCTTTGTGATTCAGGGGTCATTCTTAAGGAGTTGCGACAAAATTCAAGTTTTAGTGTAAAGACCGAGGAATTGACGAGGGGGTGAAACCCCTAATATACGTAATAGAAACATACGAATATAGAAGTTCGTTACGTAAGTCAATTCGTAAATGACGTATATTTTTTACTAATGAAAACGTTCGTAAAAAATTAAAAGTTCTAGTTGCCTTTTTAAGTAATCAAAAAATGGAGAGCAACTAGGCCTCCTCCCCCGATCCCTTTTTTCTCAAAATCTCCGGATTAAAACTATGAGAAAGCTATTTAGCCAAAAAAAATTAATATGCAAATTTCGTTTTAATTATTTATGTGCAGAGAGCCAAAATCAAAACGTAAATTAATTCAAAATCCTTCAAAAATTAAATAAAAAAACATGTTTTTTTTAACTCAAAGTAAGGAGCGATAAAACTTAAAACGAACAGAAATTACTTCGTATATGAAACGGGACTTTTCCTCCTCAATGCCCCGCTCTTTACGCTAAAGTTTTTTACTGTTTCAAAAAGTAGAGTTAAGAGAAAGAGTTAAACTTTGGCGTAAAGAGTGGGGCGTTGAGGAGGAAAAGCCCCTTTCATTTACGGAGTAATTTCTGTTCGTTTTAAGTTTTAATGTCGCTCCTTACTTTCAGTTAAAAAAAAAACTTGTTTTTTTCATTTAATAGCTTCACAAAAATCTGACTAATTTCACCTATCTGATAAAACAACAGAGCTGAAAAGCTTAAAAAATACCAATAAAAAAATAAAAATGAATCGATAGTTATGTACAATATCAAAAAAGCCCTGCAAGCCAGCCCTTCATGTGCAGACTCTAAATGAGAACAAAAGGAAGGCGAAATCACCTCCTATGTTAGAAGAAGTATTAAAATTCCACGCCTACGCATAAAAGAAAAACAGACTCATTCACCTACTTTATGGACTATAATCTATGCTTAAATGACAAGCATTGCTTTTACGACCCTAAGAAATCTCGATTTTCGTAAAACGGGCTGGTACGAGGGGAAAAAGAAGAAGAAGAAACAGAAAGAGGAATGCCTTGGGAATATCTACATCGAAGGTAATATTACTATGGTTTTAATCTTTGCTTCTTTTTTCTAGTAAAAAGTATCCTATTTTTAAAGATATGTGCATTTTAAAAAGTAACATTAATAGAGACAGGGTCAGAAGCGCATGAAGAAGAACCAAAGGAAATATTAAAAAAAATTTGTTTTCTCTATCATTTCATATAGCAATCCATTAACCACTTCGTTAATCCGCCACGCTTGTTTTGGAAGAGGAAATCAGAAAAGCTTGTAGAAATTCTGAGCAAATTTAATTATCAAAGGCTTGTAACTCTGAAAAATACTTGTCATCCCCGAAAAGAGAGTAAAATATTTTTTGGTTCAGTTTGAAAATTTCTATCGATTTGTGTAGGCTAATTTTTTTTTATAATTTCATTTGTTAATGCTGCAAGTAAATAGTAAAATTTCCAAGGGTTTGTAACTCTAAAACATTTAAGATCCCATGAATAAGAATGGAATATTCCCACTCAAGTTTTTGATATATAAATTTGGACAAAAAAAAAATAAACACCGATATTTTTACAACACTTACTTTAAATTCATGAGAGGGGGACGTCAAATTTTTGGAAAGTGCATGGTAAAATGATTTAATAGGTCAAAGCTCATTCGGTGAAATTCAATGACCCCACTGTTTGATCAAAATAATATTTTTCACAACTGGTTTATTTAAAAAACCAAAAGAACTACTACAAAATCTATCTCATCATTGTTATACAGTAGGCAGAAATACAAATAATTTAGAATATACTACAGCTTTGCTGCAAAACGTCATTTTCAGGTTTTCAGTGAAGACAGACCTTTAAAATGCACACCCGCTAAAACTAGAATAATCACCTAATCATTACCCTTTTGGTCTTAATTATTCCATAATTATCTTATTACACCATTGCTGCATAAGATCTAAATTTTTCAGGCCGAGTGGGGGTGTTATGACTACCCGTCGGAGTAAATGAAACAGACAAAACATGAATGGATTACAGACAAGTTATAAAATAAATCGTAAACCTTATGGAATTTTGGGGGAGATGTCCAGGCCTCGAGGTTCCATGAGCACATATGTGCTTTTGATCCTGAGCGACTTTTTACTAAAATTCATTTGGCACGGATATTAAAGCTTAATTTGGATATTCTAGATTTAGTTTGTATTTTTTTTGGACAGTCTGAGCTATTAGTAAAAAGCGTAAGTTATAGCCTATCAGTCATTGTGATTTTTCTTTTTGAGTTAATGCCTTTTTCCAGGGCAAGCTGTATCTTAGCAGCAAAAAATTCCATTCGCAAAAAAACACACATATATATATATATATATATATATATATATATATATATATATATATATATATATATATATATATATATATATACCAGTTTTAATAACTGGTCTCAGTCACTATCTTGCAGGGTTTTAAAAAATGCTATTGATTTCTCGAAGTAAATGATAATAACGTGAAGAAAAAAAAGGTCAAAATTGGAAGTTTTATTATATTCATGAACGTAATTAATTTGAATTTTGCGGCAAAAATCATTTTCCGCTAGTAATCTGGATTCGTTTGTCAAGTCCAACCAATTCTTGTCTTTCTACAAATAAAGCTCTGGCAACTCTCTGCCAGTCGCGAAAAATGGAATTAAATTAAGGAAAAGTAAGCTGGTTTCACTTTCCAGCTTGCTAAAAAAGGGCTTATATCGGCTAGTCGTAAATACCAAGTGAAAAAGCTAAAGATTTAAATACTGCCCACGCTGCCGTTGTTATAATCAGTTTTTACATATAAACCAATGTTAATAATTGGTCTCACTTATTATCTTACAAGGTTTTAAGAAATAATATTAACTTCTTGAAGTAATTGATAACAACGTGAAGAAAAAAAAGGTTAAAATTGGAAGTTTTATTATATTCACGAGCGTTATTTATTTTTAATTTTGCGGCAAAAATCATTTTCCTCTAGCGATCTGGATTTGCTTGTCGAATCCGACCAAATCTTGTCTTCCTACGAATAACGTTCTTGCAACTCTGGCAACTATGAAAAGGTAAGCCGCTTTTGCTTTCAAGCTTACAAAAAAAGGCCCTTATTTTTTATAGCGGCTAGTCGTAATTACCAAGTGAAAAAGCTAGTGATTTAAAAGTTTTTGTAAATAAACCGGTGTTAATAATTGGTCCCAGATATTAACTTGCAATGTTTTTAAAAGTACTATTGATTCCCTGAATTAATTTATAGCAGCATTAAAAAAAAGTGGAAGTTTTATTATATTCAGGAGCGTAATGATTTAAATTTAGCACCAAAAATCGCAGGCCGAAATCACAAAAAAAAACTACCATAACCGTCTGAATAACTCGCGTGTCTTACTCCCCCTTTAACGACCAGAGAGCTACTATGAGGACTACAACCATACATTTACTGTAGCCTTTGTCCATATGTCATTAATGGTTAAAGCTTACCATATATTACTGGCGATTAGTAGTTCAGTTGCTCTTCATGAAGGTGAATGCAACCAAAACATTTTAAGGAGATTATAGTATTTTCTGTAAGGAGGTTGAATCACCTTTGACATTTTATAAAGACATGTGTCCTTTTTAAATTTTCATATGAGGGAAGATTTTTGGACCAGATCTTTGGAGACAAATGGATATGAGGCCCTAGCTTGGACGCACAAAGTTGTTCCCAAGTTCTTACCTCGACTCTTCCCCTACTTGTATATTTTATTTTCAGACAATGCGACTACACATCCTCGGACTGCATTTGGGATCAGCAAAGGAGTCGGAGAGAACATCGACTATGATATTTGGAAGGAATATGAAATAAGGAATCTAATGGTAGCCTACTATTATTACATTTTTTTAATGTCTTCCTTACAAGTGGTCATGCACTAGGAATTTACCAAAATTTGTCAAAGTTCGTGAAAAGTAAATGGTGAAAATGTTGATGAAAATCCTTAAAGTTTCGGTCTCCTAGATCAGCAAGATTGCAAATAATCCATAAACTAAAATCACTTATGGTAAAATTCTAGTTAATTGACTTCTTGCTAAATTAACTAGGTAAAATTTCTTGCTAAAATTAACTAGAATTTTAACTCATTTATTTTCATCTGTATTGTGAAGCCTACCATAAATCCTGGAAAGATATTTTTTGCTCTATCATCCAAGCTAAAACTTAACGAATACAATACGGTTTGGACTATCTTTGCGTCTACAATAAAAAAAAGTGTTATTACATTCTTGGAAACATCCGGTAATTCTCAAAGAAATCCGTCAAGTCAAACAAAAGGTATTATATATCCCAAATCCAAACACCTAATAACAGACAATATCCGTTGTTACACAGAGCTAATTTCTGCAGTGACTGATGTCCTCAGCCTTTGGAACTCTTTAGGAACTATGTTGGGATCCAGCAGCTTCAGCGACGCCTTCTTTGCGCATCAACTGCTACATCGGAGAAAGAAAAATGACTCGCATGTGATCCAAAATTTTTTACCTTCCGAAACTTGATCATTTGAATTTCGGAACCATAATTATTCCAATCATTAATTCCTAAACCATAAAATTCAGATAAAAGTACCGGTAAATAATATATGTGCTAAAAGTATTAATTTGTAGATAAATTTTATGATTCGTAAATAGATTGCATTTCAAAGGAGGGTCAAAATGTCCTGAAAAAATTAGAACTTCAGCATGTGTTTTGAGCCGTGGAGTAGGCACGGCTGGTTTTTGTATGGTACTTCTTTCTATTACAACGTGCCGCACATAAATATCCTAGGAAATAAAGAGCTAACAATAAATTATAGGATATTGATAATATCTATACCTTTAAAAAGCTAGTTAAATTCAGCAGGATTTTTTTGACTAGTAGGCAATAACGTATCAAATTTAAAGCGTTGGGGTAAAATCTTTTACAAGGGGATTTTCCAAACAGACATATTGTTGAAGATCTTGTATATTCGGCATTTCTCTGTATATAAATTATATTTCCAAAACGTGTCTTTAAAGTGGGTTAGTCATTGTAATATTTGGCCAAACCCCGAAGGTTTCGGAAGCAATTGATCAAATCGCCTTTAGTCATTCTAGTAAATCATCAGGTAAGGATACGGCACTAGACCCATAAAGAGCCAAACTGGCGGTGCCGATTTTTGTCTCAAGGCCCTTCAGTCAGAAAGTGCAATAGGGGAATGGGTGCCAGCCATTTACACCCTTCCTACTTACCTTTCCCAGATTCCTCCAGGTAGCCATTTTAGATCTGGGTTGACTCTGGCTGAACTTACAGAATTACGCCACCGAACCCGTCCCAAATTAAATAATTGAATACACTAAGATTCGAACCCTCACCCTTCAGACAAAGTATCCCAAAACCAGCCCACCAACCACTCAGCTAGAACGACTCAAGCAGATCATTAGATTATGATTATTTCAAAAATTTTGTCATACAAGAAAACTTAAATACACATCATATAATTATTACATAAAAAAACAAGTTTTTCCAAATGACAGTAAGGAGCAACATTAAAAATTAAAACGAACAGAAATTACTCCGTATATGAAAGGGGCTTATCCTCCTCAACGCCTCAGTCTTTACGCTAAAGTTTGACTCTTTCTGTTAACTCTGTTTTTCAATCAGTAAGAAACTTTAGCGTAAAGAGCGGGCCGTTGAGGAGAAAAAGCCCCTTCCGTATGCGGAGTAATTTCTCTTCGGTTTAAGTTTTAATTTTGCTCCTTACTTTCATTTAAAAAAACTTGTTTTTTTACTTAATTTCTGGACGTTTTTTAATTATTGCATGTTTTGATCTTGGCTCTCCGCACATAAATAATTAAAACGAAATTTGCATATTAATTAATTGCAAGTAATTGGAACATTTTGAGGAAAAAGGAGCGAGGGAGGAGGCCTAGTTGCCCTCCAATATTTTGATTGCTTTAAAAAGCAACTAGAACTTTTCATTTTTTACAAATGTTTTCATTGGTAAAAAATATACGTAACTTACGAATTAACTTACGTAACGAACTTCTATATTCGTATGTTTTTATTGCGTATATGAGGGGGTTCAACCTTCGTCGATACCTCGCTCTTTACACTAAAACTTACATTTCGTCCCAATTCCTTAAGAATGACATCTGAATCACAAAGGCCGAAGAATAAATAGTTGAAATTACTAAAAATAATTTAGCGTAAAGAATGAGATATAACGAGGAGGTTAGCCCCTCATATGCGTAATAATTTTTGTTCGTTTTAATTTTTAATGCTGCTCCTTACTTTCAGTAGAAAAAAACTTTTCATATTTATTTTTTCATTGTTTTTTCAAATAATGCTAGAAAATCCTGTACCCTCTTCATTGAAATTCTCTTCCCCAATGAGCAGTTTCTCCATGGAGATATCCTCCCACGTAACCCCCCCCAACTCTCCCCTCTAAACCCAAAAAATCCCCCTGAAAACGTCTGTACACTTCCCAGTAACCATTACTATATGTAAACACAGGTCAAAGTTTGTAACTTGCAGCCCCTCCCACGGGGACTGCAGAGGAGTAAGTCGTCCCTAAAGACATAATTTTTAGGTTTTCCGACTATGGTGAATAAAATGGCTATCTCAGAATTTTTATCCGGTGACTTTTGGGAAAAAATGAGCGTGGGAGGGGCCCTAGGTGCCATCCAATTTTTTGGTCACTTAAAATGGCACTAGAACTTTTTATTTCCGTTAGAATAAGCCCTCTCGCGACATTCTAGGACCACTGGGTCGATATGATCACCCATGGGAAAAAAACAAACAAAATAACCAAAAAACAAATAAACACGCATCCGTGATTTGTCTTCTGGCAAAAAATGCGAAATTCCACATTTTTGTAGATAGGAGCTTGAAACTTCTACAGCAAGGTTCTCTGATACGCTGAATCTGATGGTGTGATTTTCGTTAAGATTGTATGACTTTTAGGGGATGTTTCCCCTATTTTCTAAAATGAGGCAAATTTTCTCAGGCTCGTAACTTTTGATAGGTAAGACTAATCTTCATGAAAGTTATATATTTTAAATCAGCATTAAAATGTAATTTTTTTGATTTAACTATTGGTATCAAAATTCCATTTTTTAGAGTTTCAGTTACTATTGAGCCGGGTCGCTCCTTACTACAGTTCGTTACCACGAACTGTTAGATAAAATAATTTTGTTAAAAATGTATCCCATATGCGTTAGAATCTACATATTGTATTTAAGGCCTATAATTCGCTCCTTTAACAGGCTAGACGAAAGTAAGTGAGATTTTGTGTTTCATTGATGCATTTTCTTAAATATAGCTTTTTGTTGATACAAAAGTCAAACAGCAGCAAAAGAAGAGCACACAATATTTAATTAATCAGAAGCGAGTAGAATTGCGATCAGGATTAAAAGCGGATTCTGTCCCTTTCTCTGTCTCTCTCCCTCTCTCTCACTCTCTCTCTCTCTCTCTCTCTCTCTCTCTCTCTCTTTCTTTCTCTCTCTCTCTCTCTCTCTCTCTCTCTCTCTCTCTCTCCTCTCTCTCTCTCTCTCTCTCTCTCTCTCTCTCTCTCTCTCCTCTCTCTCTCTCTCTCTCTCTCTCTCTCTCTCGCAAAGCCTAGTCAGAACTTGTTATTTTTTTGAGCTTGAATATATAATCGACGACCCATGTCGTCGATAGAGAAAAAAAAAAGCTTTATCCTAGTCTAATATATATGACAGAAAATTATCGAAAATCTTAAAAATTCCACTATTTCTCCTAAAAATATTATATATTTTCAATATAAATCACTTATTTTTACGATTTGTGAATTTGTCCCTTCTCTGCTTAAAGCAAATTAAATTATACATGCCTATTACCATGCCTATAAAATAATTAGACCAAAATACAAAACTTTAGTGTAAAGGACGAGGGATAGAGTAGGGGGAAGACCGTATCAAAGGGGGGGCTGATGGATTTGAACCTCCACTGAAATGTTTGTCTGACTCGTAAAAAAAGTAACAAAAATAAATATAAACAATTCTTTTATTAAACTTTTAAAAAAAAGTCGTTAAACTTTTTAAACTTTTTTATAACTCCCCTCTTTGGTGGGATCTTACAAAATTCTTTTATAAAATCTCACAGAAAAAAAATCCTGAATACGGCCCCGGGAGGTGGTAGGCCTACCATCCCTCATATACGGAACAAATTCTGTTCATTCTAAATTTTAATGTTGCTTCTTACTTCCTATTGAAACAACTTGTTTTTTTATATTTAATTTACCCTATTAAAGTAATTTTTGATTCGAAGATTGTGGAAGACAGTTTGTAAATAAATGCTTACTACTTCCATCTGTCATGTTTTTTTGCACTCAAAATGCTTTCAGTTAAGCATTAGTGAGGCTTTTACCTAAAGGATGAGGTGGGTCTTAGGGGGCTACCCTAAGACCCTACTGTTTTTTGTTCGTTTTTGGTTTGACTGTTGCTCTTTACTTTCATTAGAAAAACCTCTTTTACTTGGCATACTACAAAGAAGAAAATTAATATGACAATATAAATCTCCTTTAAAGTCTGACGCTGAAATATTGAAGAATGCACAGGGGCCTACTTATCGCTAGTTTAGCTTTTGGACACCCTATTGCGCCAAAATTGTCGGAAGGGTCTTCTTTCTTTCATGAAAACCTGCTTTAATTGGTAATAAATGACATCGAGAATAATCGCCCTGTCAACCCGTGTCTGCGAGGAGCTAGTCACTCTATTGTGTAATTAATCAAAAATTCATTTTTCACAAAATAGGTTTTCAAAGAAAAGTAAAGAACTCTATTAAACCAAAAATGAACAAAAATAAAATAAAATAATCTACCAAGCATAAAACTACCACAAGTCAGCATTCACAAATAAAAGAAACCCAAAACAAACAGAAATTACAACAAATAACCGAGTCAAACTCAAAACGGGCCGACATTAACATGAGTAGGCCTTAAAATTCCTATGCATTGCTAAGGCCAGAAGATAATTTTTTTTGCTGAAAAAAACACAAATAAATCTGCATTGTCAGTTTAATATACATATACTGATATTTACTGATCAAGGTGTTATTAATGTTTGATTTATCAAAGTTTATAAAAGCAAAAGTATTTAAATTTTTTTCAGTAAAGTGCAAATTATGTTCTGGCCTTGGGAAGTCATAGTGGCTTTGACCCCTACTAATGTTAATTTCTGCTCGTTTTGAGTTTAGGTCGGTTATTTATTGTAATTTCCCTTCGTTTTGGCTTTCATTTATTTATCGATGCTGACTTGTGGTAGTTTTACGCCTGATAGATTATTTGATTTTATTCTTGCACATTTTTGGTTCAATAGAGTTCTTTACTTTTCTTTGAAAAACTTATTTTGTGGAAAAAGTTTTTTTAAATTAATTTCTGTTCGTTTTATATTGACATAGCCTTTTCAGAGAGAAAAAAAATAGTTCAAATCTTATTTTTTTAAGACTTAATGGTTTGGCCTGCTATTTCTATGCTGGAGAAAATTTGTAGAAATTTTTAACAAAATACATCCTTTTAAAAATCTGAAAACTTAAAATAGTGTTTAATTTAGTTTCACACCTCCTCGAGTTGATCTGAAATAGAAAACTTGATACTATTCGCAAGAAAAATCTGTCTACTGACAGTTTGAATACATTCACACTATTCTGATTTGGTTAAACTTTAAGAGCAGATAGTAATACAAGAAGCCCAGAAAGTTTGAAGATAATACCCTCAGTCGTTCTTGGGATACTGCTGAGATTCCTTATTGGGAATTAGCATTAACACAGTGCATTTTAATTAAATCTTAAACCAACATTTAATTTTTAAACATAATGGGCAAATTTCATAACTGCGATGGGTTGACCTACGGAATGGCCCAAGAGATACAGTTATAAAACAGTTCGGCTATGCTGAACAAAACAGCTATTTCAATTTTTGATTGGAAGTGTTTGGAAAATTATGATCTGAAAAGGAGGGCTGATTGTCCTCCAATCACTTTTGACTCTTAAAAACGGTACTAGAACTTTGAATTTCCAACCAAATTAGCTCTTTTAAAATAGCAATGATATTACTTGCTATGATAGAGCGGCGCTGCCTATGATATTGCTTATATGCCCCTTTAATACTTGCATACGTATAGTTTTTTCGTTTAATTGAAACTCTCCCTAGGCGTTTCAATTTGATGGCCTTAAGTGTCAGTAGTCAGAGTAACCGTAGAAAAAATATCAAGAGTGTAGACATAGTTTCTTTTTCTAGTTCAAAATATGCCACAATTTACCCTGAAAGGTGTAACTTAATTACGTAAGCCGTTGCTGTGATATTGCTTTGTCACCCTATGATCATATATGATCATAGCCCATTTTGATTTAGTTCAGCATCCACCTAGATATTTCTTGAAAGCTTCATCTTAATGCCCTTAGCTTGTGCAGTAGCAAAAGTTGTAGTAGCAGTAGTAGTATTTGTAAAAGTACGCACAAAGCACCTTTTTTCAACATCCCCTACAATACACAATTAAATTGTTACTTAACACCAACAACCACTGCTGACACGCCCTCTTGAAAACCTGTGTGAGGATAGTGTGTTTTGATTTATTTCAATACAGTTACAATATTGCCCAAAATTTTCGCCTTAGTACCCTTAGATGTATTAGTAGTATTAGTAGCACTAGTAGATATAGTAGTAGCAGTAGGAGTAAAGTTGATAGTGGTAGTTTTAACTTTAGTAGCAGTAGGCTATTATTAGTAGCAATAATAACAATAGTAGTAGTAGTAGTTGTAGGAGTAGAAGCATTTGTATTATGATACAAATATTGTCTTTTGGTTAGTTCAACATCCCCCACAATAAGCGTTGTAAGTTTTAATTACACATACGAAACTGTTTCTAAGATATTGCTGACATCCCCTTTTGACAAACTGCATACGGGTGGCAGGTTGTCATCTGTATAATAGAAATTTTAAAAAATAATCTCTGAAAAGTTCACCTTCATACGCTTAGGCCTAGTTGTTATAGTGGTCACAGCAGTAGTATAACGACTCAACTCAATACAATAAACCAATGCTAGGATATTGTCGACTTTTCTCTGTTTTAACCTGTATAGTCGTATACTTTTTGACCTTAATAGTAATAAGTGATTTAACCTTAATAGTACTATTATCACAGTAGTTTTGGTGGTAGTAGAAGTAGTTACAGTGTTAGTGTTGTTTTAGTAGTAGTAGTAGCAGTAATAGCAGCAGTATTATTAGCGTTCTAGCAGGAACAGCAGTAGTAGTAGTAGTGTATAGTTGTTAGTAATAACAGTAGTAGCAATAAAATTAATAACAGTAGTAACAGTTACATTTTGCCTTTTGGTCAACTGAACATCCAACTTGTCCCTGAAGTTTCTTCTTGATATGACAGGCCGTTCCAGAAATATTACTGATACGCCCTTATCAGCAATTTGAATAAAATTAGTACGTTTTGATTTAGTTAAAATATCCCCTCAATGTTTCCTCAGAGATTGTTATCAATATCCTCAGCCTTAGTAGTACTCGCTAAAGAAGTATTAGTTTTATTGATTGCAGTGGTAGTAGTAATAGTACCTTTGGTACTATTAGCAGCAGAAGCATTAGTAGTTGTAGCAGTAGTAGCGTGGAAATATTGACTTTTTGGTCAATTGATCATCTCCCTTATCATTCCCTGAAAATTCCAAATTAATATACCGAATCACTCCTGAGGGACACCCTTTTGACAATCCTGACATTAAATGTTATGATGTAGTTCAAAACTTTCCTCAGTATTCCCTGAATGTCTCATCTTAATGCCCATCATATTTTAGGAAAGTATAACTCAAACATGCATACCTCTTCTCAATAACATATATTATATGTAAACAATGAACAAATTGCATAGCCTGTAGCCCTTGCCCTGAGGCCTCGGGGGAGGGGGTTGACATCCCCAAACACATAATTGCTGAGCTTTTCAATAATACTGAAAAAATTCATGTCTAAAATCTTTGTTTGGATGTTTGTTATGGAAAATTATGGGTGTGTGTGTGGGGGGGGGGGTCTCTCAAATCACATTGAATTAAAAAAGACAATCTCAAAATTTGATTATAGGGATCTTAAATTGTCTAAAGTGCAATAACTTTGTGAGACGGATGCCCTCTGATTACTTTCGAATATCAAAAGGGGCACTAGCCTTCTCAATTTCCAATAGAATCAGCCCACTTTGATGTTTCAACGACAAAGCTTTCACCAAAAACTTTTTATGCCCCCAGGGCATAATTTGGAACCTTCGCCCTGAGGGCTATGGGCGGGGGGGGGGTTTCATCCTCAAAGACATAGTTTTCAGACCTTTCAACTACGCTGCACAAAATGAATATCTCAAAATTTGATGATAGGGATCTTAAATTGTTTTAAGTGCAATCACTTTGTGAGACGGACGAAAGATGAGTTACTGGACTCGTCCGGTAAGTTATTGAACATTATGTATACGATTTTTTTGAAAAAGGGGAAGTACCTAACGATTTTAGGAAAACCTTAATTAAAGCACTGTATAAGAAAGGTGATAAATGTGAGTGTGGTAATTATCGAGGCATTAATCTGGTCTCGGTAGGTAGCAAATTACTTAGTAATATGCTTTTTTTAGACTGAGAGATACTGTAGACAAAGTTTTAGAGAAGAACAGGAACTGTGCGGTTTTAGAAATATTTGTCGACCAAATTTTCACTTTTAAGTTAATAGTTGAGAAGTGCCTGAGTTGTCAAACACCTTTTGTCCTCAATTTTTTAAACTCTGAGCAAGTGTTTGATTCTGTTGATAGAAGAGCTTTAGCAAAGGTATAGTCCTTGTATAGTATACCAGAAAAATACATTAAAGTGGTTAGTGCTATTTACGAAAATAACACGGCTACGGTCAAAGTAGTAAATGAGGTTAGTAGCATGTAGTAGTATGAATTCATTTATAACCGGTAGCTATTACATTCACGTATATTTCCCTAAAATGTTATAGAGAATATATTCCAACTCGTGGAAAAGAATCTTATATATTTGTATGTTTAGCTCTTAGAAGAGAGAATCTAACTTATGTATTTAATCATATAACAGTGTCTCCTTAATGTTTAATGTTGTTCCTTACTTTCAGTTGAAAATACTTGTTTTTTTTTTAGTTTAATCTCTTCAGAAATGGGATTCGGACCAGGTGTGGAAAGTTCAGTGGAGTTAAGTTACAAAACATAAATCTTACAGGACAAAAGAATACCAACCTAAAACTTACGTTTGATCAATCGGTTTAATAATAATGTATTTTTATTAAAATTAAAGTTAATTTCAGATCTCCAATACATGGAAGAAATTGCGGCTTTTTCCAAGAGTTTTTGGTAGCGAGGAAAGGTGAAAATTATTTTCTGGAAAAAATTGCAACCTCTACACGTTTTTTATAAACAAACAGATATACAGGACAATTATACCATCAATAACGTCACATTCTGTCCTAGGGGGTATGATGCACAAGAAAGCACTTCCATAGAGGGTCACAATCCCCACAAGTACAAATTCTACCAGACGGGGAGTGGTAAAGCTAAAATGTCAGCTTGGAAGTCAAGCAGATCTGAAGTAGTGCAAATTTTGTGCAGTCGGTATTTTGAATGTAATTTCCCAATTTCGTCGATGTTACGCAAGCGAGTCGTAATTGTTTCTTGCTTTTAATTCCCAGTTAATCAAAATCACAGCTGACAGAATTTATATTTCACTTTGTCGGATGAAGATACCTTCCCACCTTGAGATACTAAATCATCTGAGGCTACTTAACTAATTCAACGGTTTTTAATAGTACTTTACGACAGGTGCCAGTGAAAGTTTTAGCTTAGATCTTAGCAATAAAAATTCTTACCAAGAAAAACTGACCACACAGTGCTTGGCATGTTTATATTTATATTTGTTTAAATTTCTGATACAGTTGCTTGAAAAGTGGAACAGAAAGTGTACCATTAGCATGTCTTACATATGGGGACCTAGAGTCCGCCAACTTCCCATTTTTTTAATTCATGGCACTTCTTAATAAACACAAAATGAAATTTATTTGATTATCCTCCCTCCCGCTGAAAGATATTCCTACATACTGCGCCTTATAATCCAACCAAATTCAAAAGTTAACATTGCCTTCATTGAAGAACCCTTTTCTGTTAAATTTGTAAGTTCAATGATACTATTTTTTGTGTTGGAATATTATGGCCTTGAAGCAGACAACTACAAAAGATAAAATTGTCAGTTGCCAAATAGGTTGCTACATTTGAAGAAATCCGTGAGTGCTAGTGAGCCTTTTTTGAAACATTCACTATGCACCTATTTGTTCAGCTGCAGCTCCTTAAAACCTATTTCGGAAGCTGTGCTTGAATGGCCAGTAAAATCTTACCTGCGGGGCAGAGAATTGGACTGGTAATTCTTTATTTCTTAATTAAACCAATTGTGGGCCTTTAAGACAAACAAACAAGAGCCAGAAAACTGAAATTAAAATAAACTTCTAAAAAAAGAGAAATCAGCAATTCTAGAATGGAAAAAACTAAACTATTAAAAGTAAAAAAAATAATAACCAAACTAAAAATCAGTTACTTTGGAAATTAAAGCAAACAGTTCCTGGTAACAAACTGTAAGTAAGGTGTGACTCGTGCTAATAGTAACTTAAGTTTAAAGTTACCGACCAAAAGTTACTAGCCTGAAAAACTTCCATAGTTTTCAAAAAGGAGGGAAAACTCCAATAAATGGCTAGTGATTTTGATATTAATTATGCCATCGAAATAAAAATATAAGAGAATTTCATTGCAGAAGTTTCAAGACCTTATCCATTTACCATATATTTACAGAACCGCAAAATTTAATATTATTTCCAAGAAGGATGATCGAGCACGCTTGATTAGATGGTTTTTTTTTCAGCTGTGACTGTACTAAGCTAATGGTCCTAAAATATTGGGAACAAACAGCTTCATTTGAAAATAAACTGAAAGTTCACGTGCCCCTTTTCAGTGGAAAATCAAGTTAAAACCCTTTATCAAATAAAAGTTAGGAGCGGGATTAAATCTTTAAATGAATCAGAAATTATTTCTGAAATGAGGGAGGGGACACCCCTTCCTGAACCTGCCCCGATCTTTACAGTAAAGTCTGACTTTTTGTCGCAATTCTGTAAAAAAAAACGACTGATAAGCGCAAAGCCACTTCAATTCGAATACGGATTGTTTTCAAAGCACTATAGATCTTTAGGGTAAAGAGTCAATGCTCAAAGGACATGGGGCCCTTCAAATACGGAATAATCTCTGTTCGCATTAAGTTTTAATGTCACTGCTTTCTTTCACGTGGAAAACTTTATTATATATATTTAATGTCTTCTGGTTTTTCATACCATGAAGGCCTTTTCAACTTAGGATGGGGGCTAGCATCCACTGCTTTCTGTTAAATTGTAAGTATCAATACTTGTAAATTGATTGGTAGCGCCCTAGATTGGTGGGGCAAAAATAGAAATTTTCAGTGTTAAAAAAAAATTGGTAACGTGCCAGAGAAGTTGTATTATCCCGATATGTGTAATTTTTCTGGCACTTGATTTCTTTTATCTAGTAAAAAGTGACTAAAGCTATCAAATTCATTTGAAAAAAAAATGAACGACAAAAGACTAGCTACGATGAACTTCAAACTGAGTTCAAATCGCCAAAAAAAAAAAAAGTTTTGAAGCATTTCCCTCTTTTTCGTAAATGGTGCAGCTCTTCACGGCTTCTTAACTTTTTTTCAGTAACTTTAATATAAACTAATTCTCTATCTTTGAAAGCAGGGACTACGCTGTAGCGTTGCCTATAGTAATGGTCTTACAGCTCCATTGTTTTATTATTGTTATTTTTTCCAGAGGCACTTTATATGGAAGGAGGGTCCTATAAACTTCAGGAGGGGCTCATTCGATTGGAAATTGGAAGTTCTAGTGCCCTTTTAAAGAGTCAAAACTTTTCGGAGGGCCACAAGCCCCCCTCCAACACCCTTTTCCCCCAAATGAAACCGATAAAAATTTTGAGATAGTCAGTCTGTTAAAAACAGTTCAAAGGTGAGATAAACACTCCATAGTTAACACAACCACCGGGGCCTGGGTGACAGGCGTTGTGAATCATGGCTTGAGAGCAAATATGGTTATTATAGAAGGGATGCTCGTATAAACTACAAAAATGGCTCATTTTATTGGAAATTGAAGGTTCTAGTTCCCCTTTTAAGAGTCAAAAGAGATCGGAGGGCAACTAGCCCCCGCACCCTTTTTCCCCCAAACTCATCCGATAAAATTTTTTAGATATGCATTTTGTTGAAAATAGTTCAAAAATCAGATGATACTAACTCCGGGGTCAACACAAGCCCCCAGAACCCGGGGTCGAGTGTTTTAAGCTATGCCCCAGGGGCATACATGGTTTTATGTAAAGGGTGGTCGTAAAAACTTCAGCCGTGGCTCATTTGAATAGAAATTCTAAATTCTAGTTCCCTTTTGTGAGTCAAAAAGCATTGGATGACATCTACCCCCCCAAACACACACACACACACACTCTTTTCCCCAAAATACATCCGATCAAAATTTGAGGTTGCAAATTGGTTTGAAACAGATCAACGATCAAATAAGTAAAACTTCTGGGTCAACGTAATCCACCACAGATCCCGGGAGAAGGGTTGTAACTTATGCTCAAGAGACATATAAGGTTTTATGGAGGAAGTATTTGTATAAACTTAGGGAACTCAAATGATTAGAAATTGAAAGTTCCAATTCCCTTTTTAGGAGTAAAAAGTTATCGGATGGCAACTAGTCCCCCTCCCAACCCCTCTTTCCTCAAATGCGTCAAATCGAATTTTTATATAGCCAATGTGTTCAGACCAAAGATCATATAACAAAAACCTTCAGGGGTAACACAGCCCCCCAGAACCTGGGGGCAAGTGTTGTAGATTATGCCCCGGGAGCATAGAAAGTTTTTATGGAAAGAATGATCGAATAAACTTTGGAGGGGGCTCATTTGATTTTAAATCGAAATTTCTAGTGCCCTTTTTAAGAGTCAAAATTGATGGGAAGGCAACTAGCCCCCTAAGGTCTTTTTCCCCAAATGTATCCAATCAAAATTTTGAAATAGCCATTTTAATCAAAATAGCTTGAAGATAAAAAAAAAGAACTTGGGGCTCGACACAACCCGCCAGAGCCTGGGGGAAGTGTTGTAAGTTATACTCCTGGGGTAGAAAAGGTTTTATGAAAGGGGTGGTCGTACTAACATCAGTGGCGACTCAGTTGATTGGAAATTGAAGTTCTAGTTACTTTTTAAGAGTCACCAAAAAATCTTTGGGCATATAGCCCCACCCACCCTCTTTTCCCTAAAAGCTTCCAATCAAAATTTTGAGATAGCTATATTGTTTATAATAGTTGAACGATTTTATGACAAAACTTTCGGAGTTAACATAAAGCTCCTGAAACTGGGGGAAGGTTGTTTTTTATACCCCGGGGGTATACAAGGGTTTTATGTAAGGTGTGGTCGTACAAAATTCGGAGGGGACTCGAATGATTATAGATGAAAAGTTTTAGTTCCATTTTTAAGAGTCCAAAAGTGATCAGAAGGCAACTAGCCTCTCCTTACCAACCCTAAGGCCATAAGACTCCAATGTTTTATCTTATTTTTCCGAGAGGCACTTCATGTGGAAGGGAGGGTCATATAAACTTCGAAGGTGGCTCTTTCGAAAGGAAATCAGAAGATGTAGTGGTCTTTTTAACAATCAAATTGATCGGAGGACAAATAGCCCTCCACCAATTTTTCCCAAATTTATCCAATAAAAATGTTAAAAATAGTTCAAAGATCAGATAACAAAAACTCCGAGGTCGACAGAACCCCCAGGGCCCAGGGACAGGAGTTTTCAAAAACACCAAAAACAAGAAGAACAATAGGGAATTTTTTAAGACAGTGGGAAACAAATTAGAATGAATATTTCGGCCCTATGTCCAAGGGCCGTCCTCAGCAATACAAATAAGAAAAAACAACTTGCGAGAGGATAAAATCAATAAAACTAAAATGAACAGTTTTTCGAAACGGTCCCAGCATCCATACCTCAGCGAAGTTCAACCAGGACTGAAAAATAAATTGTTATGAAACGAGGCAATTCAATGAAATGAAAGAAAATGATTTAAAACAGGTTTTTAATGTCAGCCTAGCTTTTTTCGCTGCTGATCTTATAGGTCTATTTGTGACAGGTTCTGTGTTAATATCTATTGTTTTTTTTTAAATATTTTGTAAGGTCATTTTTATTTAAATTTGTGTATAAAGCATTCAGTGAATATTCTCCTAAATCCCTATTTAAGGAAATATTATTATTAATCTTAAGTCTGATTTCAATTGCTTCTCGAACTACTTGCTTTATGCCTAGATCATTACTAATAATGGCGGATCCTTCAAAAAGTATTTTGTGGCTAGGATTTTCGAAAACATGGCTACTTAAAGCAGAATCAAAAGAAACAGAAGTAATATTATTAGAATTCAGAGCTTTGGTGATATCATCTTTATGTTGTTGTAGGCGTTTCTCGAAATTCTGGTGGGTTCTCCCTACATAGAATTTGCCACAGTCGCATGGTATTTGATAGACACCTCTTTGGCGAGTAACTGGAGTCTTATCTTTACCAGAATTCAGGAGATTTATGATTTTCAAACTATTGGTAAATACAACATACAGATTATTTTGTGAGTAGACTTTTTTAAGATTCCTTGTGATTTTTGGGGTATATGGGAGGTAAATCATGTTTTGGGGCTTATCGGGATTTTCACATGGTAAATTATCGTTGATTTTATGGGAGTGTCTTTTCACTCTCTACGGTTAATTGTATTATTAATAAATAAAAGAGGATACCCATTTCCAAAAAGTATGTCCTTGGAAGTCTAGTTCAGCTGTGATGTAGGAATCAGAACAAATATTCAGGGTACGGTCTACGAGAGATATTACGACACCTCTTTTAACTTGTGGGGGGTGGTTTGATTCAAAATGTAAATATTTATTGTTTTGTGTTGGTTTTCTGTAAATAGTAAAATTGAATTCATCTAAGCCGCGAATAATTAGATCTAGGAATGAGATTTTAATTGCAATTTCAATTTCTAAGGCAAACTGTAAATTCCTATCAAATGTTTTAAGGTGATCTAAAAACCCCTAAGTTCACTTTCCCCATAGTTCCAATGTCAAATTACGTCATCCATGTAACGTCCCCAAAAGATATGATTTAAAAAATATGAATTTAATGCCCAATTTTCAATATGCTCTACATAAATATTCGCAAGTAACCTGGAAAGAGGCGCACCCATGGGTAAGCCATTTATTTGTTGGTAAAAAAATTACAGAATTGGAAATACATTGAAAACTCGTTACAAAGTTTAACCAAGGTCATTAAAACATCGCAATCTAATCCTGTTGCTGAAACTTCTATTAAGTCATAATTTTCATTTATTTTATTTTCTAATAATTTCTCGGATTCTGCTACATTAATATTTGCATACATAGACACAACGTCAAAGCTACTGATAATTGTATTTTCTGAAATATTTACGTTTTTGAGTTTATAAACAAAATCAACCGAATTACATATATAAGACTTTTGAGAAAAAAAGCAAAGGTTTGAAGGCTGTATATAACCAATTTCCAATGTTGGAGGCGGGGGCTTTCGTACAATCTACAATTGGCCTTAAAGGAATGCCTTGCTTATGTAATTTTGGTAGACCATAAAATTTTGGACAAAAGCTGCCTCGGGGGAAAAATTTATTATATAATTGTGGAGTAATTTTACCATTTTGTTTTAGATCTTTTAATTCTTTTATAATTTTGTTAGCAAACTGATCAGTATGGACGTGGATTATAGTTTTATATGTAGATTTGTCAATTAGATGTGCATAAATTTTTGTGTCGTAATCTTTCGTATCCATAACAATCAAAGAATTGCTTTTATCTGCTTTAGTAATAATAATGGACGGATCTTTGCGGAGATTGGATAGAATTCTTAGGTCACACAAATTATCTGGTATTGGCGGGAGGATTAGCCTTTTTTTAAATTATTGTAAAGTGTATAATTAAGACAAGCCCGAACTTCATCTGGGTTTGAAATAGATGAATAAATTTGTGTAAAGACGACTCTAGAGAGGAAATCAAATCCGCCACAGGAACTTGTTTTGGAAGAAAAGAGAATTTTGGACCTTTTTCGAGAGTTTGAATTTCCAACGGTTCAAGCGTTCTAGAGGACAAGTTAACCACAGCCGGTCCAGGAGTGAATCTTGGAGCATAAATAGGGTTATTTATCGATGATTCGTTTCGTAGGTTTTCCAATTTTTTAATAAGTCGTTCCATTGATAAGCAGAAATCATGACTAAATAAATTTCTTTCAATTATGTAGGGAGAACCCACCAGAATTTCGAGAAACGCCTACAACAACATAAAGATGATATCACTAAAGCTCTGAATTCTAATAATATTACTTCTGTTTCTTTTGATTCTGCTTTAAGTAGCCATGTTTTCGAAAATCCTAGCCACAAAATACTTTTTGAAGAATCCGCCATTATTAGCAATGATCTAGGCATAAAGCAAGTAGTTCGAAAAGCAATTGAAATCAGACTTAAGATTAATAATAATATTTCCTTATATAGGGATTTAGGAGGATATTCACTGAATGCTTTATACACAAATTTAATTAAAAATGACCTTACAAAATATTTTAAAAAACCAATAGATATTAACACAGAACCTGTCACAAATAGACCTATAAGATCAGCAGCGAAAAAAGCTAGGCTGGCATTAAAAACCTGTTTTTAAATCATTTTCTTTCATTTCATTGAATTGCCTCGTTTCATAACAATTTATTTTTCAGTCCTGGTTGAACTTCGCTGAGGTAAGGATGCTGGGACTGTTTTGAAAAACTGTTCATTTTAGTTTTATTGATTTTATCCTCTCGTAAGTTTTTTTTTTCTTATTTGTATTGCTGAGGACGGTCCTTGGACATAGAGCCGAAATATTCATTCTAATTTGTTTCCCGCTGTCTTAAAAAATTCCCTATTGTTCTTCTTGTTTTTGGTGTTTGTGATGGAAAGGCAGTGTGGTCTTCGTCGTTATTTACGACAGAAGTTTTAAGTTATGCCCTAGGAACATATATTGTTCTTATGGAAGGGCTGCTCTTAAAAATTTCAGAGGGGGTTCACTTGATTGAAAATGTATAGTTCTAGCTCACTTTTCAGAGGAAAGAGAGATCGGATGTTAACTAGCCAACTCTCCCAACCCTTTGTACCTAAACCCATCAGACAAAAATTTCGAGATAGCTATGCTATTGAAAACAGTTCAAACATCAGATATTATAAATTCCAGGGATAACACAACCCCCCATTAGCCCAGTGGCAAGGGTTTCAAGCTGTTGTCTGGGGGCATATAAGGTTCTATTGTAAGGGATGGTCGTTTACTTTAGAGGTAGCTCGTTTGATTGAGAATTGAAAGTTTCAGTTATCTTTTTAAGAATCAAAAGTGATCTGATGGGAATGCACTCCCCCATCCCCCCTACACCCTCTTCTCCTTAAATGTGTCCAATCAATTTGAGATAGCTATTTTCTTTGAAATAGTCCAATGATAAGATAACGAAAACTTTTTAGTCAATTTACCACCTAGAGCCCCAGGGCGCTAAGGTTTGTAAGTTGTGCCCTGGGGACACATAAGGTTCTTATGGAAGAGGTGGTCCTATAAACTTTGGAGGGGATCAAATTACTAGAAATTCAAAGTTCCAGTTTCCTTTTTAGGAGCAAACGAATAAAGTAGAATAAATTTTAAGCAATGTCACGACGGTACTATGAGGGAAATCATACAGGTACAAGAAGTTTTTAACTGGTTCATATGTGTATAACTGATTCATAAGTGCTTAAATGGTAATTTTGAACTCTGAGAAGTTACTGGAGATATAGGTTATAGTTCAAGGATACCGTTTGAGACATGAAGGTACAATTTTCTAAAAACTGAAACCTAAGCTTCTTAAAACGTTCCAATGAAATGAATAAAGTCGAATAAATTTTAATCAATATTATGGCGGTACTATGAGGGAAATGATACGAGCCCAAACGTTTTCAACTGGTTCAGAAGTGTATAACCCATTCAAAAGTGCTTAATTGGTTTATTTTAAACTTTGAGAAGTTACTGGAGATATAGGTTATAGTTCAAGGATACCGTTTGAGACATGAAGGTACAATTTTCTAAAAACTGAAACCTAAGCTTCTTAAAACGTTCTAATGAAATTCATAAATTCGAAAAATTTTTAATCAGTGTAACGGCCGTACTATGTGGGAAATGATACAAATCCAAAAAGTTTTTAACTGGTTCATAAACGGATAACTGATTCAAAAGTGATTAACTGGCTTATTTTGAACTTTAAGATAACTAGTTTTCTGATTCAAGTTACTCGGAATATTCATTTTAGTTCTTGGATACCTTTTGAGATATATAAATACATTTGTTCTTAAAAATGAATATACACGCTATATATACTTTGATGTATACACTATATATAAAATTATACGTCGTCTATTCTTGAGGAGGCCCGGTCATCCTGTGGGTAGGGGGAATCGTAGAAGCTAGTCTCTAATCTCCCTTCTTTCCCGGGAGTATTATAACACTAAGCTTGTGCTATGGGTGCTGTGGGGTAATAGCTGCCCTTCTCAATGCAGATTCATTCTTTCTGAATCATGGTTGCAGCGATACTTACAACCTGGTAATGAGTAAACCTTGTCTAATAATAACCAAAAGTTTTAAGACTAGCTTTGAAATAAAAATCTAGTGATAAAATATTGCCGTTTGTAGCTGATTCAAGGATTGCAACTATTTTTTTGATTAATCTTTATAGTAAAATTTATTTCAAAACAAATTTACAAAGATTTTGAAAAAGAGCTTGATACGGTGATGCCTCTCAGAAATATCGTCTGCTCGAAAAAACTTTAACATGGGAATCAGTATAGTTATGAACTCGCTCCAGGAAAATTCTGAGCCCCCCCCCTCAGCTTGAACAGTATTAGAAAATAACTTTTTTACATGGGAAGCACTATTGCTTCTCCTTTTTTCTTTTTTTTTTTTTTGCTTTTTCTTCACCACTAACGGAGCACTGGAACATCAAGGGTTTTCTTGAATGCTAATTTTTATATCTACCTGCTTCTTATGAAGTACAATATGGCGATATGAACTAACTTTAAAGTACAGAATGGCACCCGACAATGGCACTTTGGGTGCCATTTCTGGAGTGGAGAGACTGAGGTAAAATAAAGCGCCCTGCCAAGACGGATATTATTTCATGTTTTACATTTGTAATAGTTTTTCTTTTAGTATTAATGAATTGATTGATTGACTGATTGACATTAAAAATAATATTAATTAATAAAACAGAACAGAACTCCTTTTATAAAATCCCTCTGCACCCTTTCGGACGACAGGTATAAAAAAAGGAAAAAAACTGTGCGTATTGGAGAATTTTTTTTTCTCCTTTCTCCATACTTCTACTTCCTCCCTATAGATATACGAGGTATATCATAAATTAATCTTCTTTTGAAAACTCCAGTTGTACTGACCCATACTACTGAATTTGCAGAAATATTAACTGTGCCAAGAAATAAATTCCGCACAAAATTGCTTGCTTTTTGTTTCAAGACTTCACGAAAACCCACAAAATTTACTATTTCGTGATGAATGACGAAAAAATTGTCTGAAGTTCTGTTCTTATTTCTATCTGTTAACAGTTGTCCCTTTTCTCTTTCTGTATTTCCCCTCCACCATTAAAAATGTCACAGAAACGGTTACAATTAATGGCTACAACAAAACAGAATCTTATACTAAAGGATGGAATAAAATACCTGTTTATACACCTAGTTATAAGATAATCTTTTAATGTTCGGCCCTGTCAAGTGATTATAATAGAAAACTAAACAGATGGCTTCAAAAATTATCAGTTTTTTAGTGTAAAGTTTTAATAAGGTATCAATCTTCTTATCGACTTATCTAGTTCTAAGGTATCATCTATAGGCGCGAGCGAAGTTTAATCTAAAAGAAGAATAGTGACAAAATTTATTCTTTTAACTTAGTATAATTAAACTAAAATTCACAAGTAGGCTACCCTTATGTGATAGGCTACCTTAATGTTATGTTACTTCTAATAATCCTGACCAGGAAACGCTGCTACCAACTTGCAAATATGCTAAAACTATGCTAGTTCAAATTGCTTCGTAGCTTGAGTAAAAAAAAGTTTTATTTACAGATGGCCAAAGCAGATTTTAAAAGTTATGTATTAAGCTTTCCCATTTTAGTTTTTTTTAACGTATAATATTTGTGGTTAGAAATGTAAACATTTTGGAAGCTCAGCCGACGTATAGTGTGTTCCGTTGTTATTTCTATTTTCCAAGCTCTTGAGACTTTCTTTGTGTATTATGATTCTTGGAAGGCTTTCTATCCTCACTTTTAATGGTAGCCCTCTGAAAAGTGATAACGGGATTTAAATGAATCTTTCAGGGCCATGTTTTATAATCCCTGTATTTGATAACCGCAACTTTTTTTAGCACTTCCAAAACAGCATTAAATCTCAGGCAAAGAAAAAAAGAAACACATTACGAAATTCTTACGACTTGAGTAAACAACTTTCTAACAAAAATAGTCATTCGTGCGAGGTTTAATAGCCATGGACATTAGTGAACATACCATCTAAAGCCAATAAATTTGTCAATAGAAATATGACATAAAATTTCAAGTAGCAGTAGTAATAGTAGTTAGGGTTACAGTGCTAGTTAACAACTTTTTTTCCTCCCAGCCTCTATTTTGCTTATCTCATATGTTTTTTATATGTGCATGGGTTAAACTGTTTTCTTTGACATTAAGCAGAAAATAATTTATATAAGAGAACAATACTGAAGTCTTAATATCAAAAAATCATTAACAAAAATTTAAGATCTTGAAACTTGAAAAGGCAGAGAAAATAACATTTCACCATAGGCGGCAGGGATAAGTTCTTTTTTTAAGGGGTTATCACATAGAGAAGATGGTTACAAATATATGAATAAGGACTCACTTGAAAGTTAATATACTTCTTGTGTAATTTTGCAATCCCCACAAGCAAGTACTTATCGGGATTTTTTTTTGTTTTGCCGTATAGCTGCAATTTTGACCTGATAAAACAAGGTGATTCAACAGTGTAATAACGCTATATATTAAATTTTTGGGTTTCAGGGTATATATATATATATATATATATATATATATATATATATATATATATATATATATATATATATATATATATATATATATATATATATATATATATATATACACACATATATATATATATATATATATATATATATATATATATATATATATATATATATATATATATATATATATATATATATATATATATATACATATATATATATAGCCGCAATTTTGACCTGATAAAACAAGGTGATTCAACAGTGTAATAACGCTATATATTAAATTTTTGGGTTTCAGGGTATATATATATATACATATATATATATATATATATATATATATATATATATATATATATATATATATATATCTATATATATAAAAATAAGTTGTCTGTCTGTGGATGGATGGGTCAGGTGACGTCACCTGAAAAAACTGGATCAGGTGACGTCAAAACTGAAAAAACTAAAAAAGGCAAAAACTACAAAAAAACTAAAAACTAATAAAAAAAATAAAAAAGCTAAAAAACTAAAAAAACTAAAAAAAGGCAAAAACTACAAAAAAAACTAAAAACTAATAAAAAAGCTAAAAAACTAAAAAAACTAAAAAAAGGCAAAAACTACAAAAAAAACTAAAAACTAATAAAAAAAAATAAAAAAGCTAAAAAACTAAAAAAACTAAAAAAACTAAAAAAAAGATAAAAAACTAAAAAAACTAAAAACTAAAAAAAAAGGAAAAAACTGAAAAATAAGCTAAAATAAAGGTAAAAACCAATAAAAAACTAAAAAAAAAACTGAAAAAACTAAAAAAAGGCAAAAACTACAAAAAAAAACTAAAAACTAATAAAAAAAGTAAAAAAGCTAAAAAACTAAAAAAAACTAAAAAAACTAAAAAAAGGTAAAAAACTAAAAAAAAATAAAAAATAAAAAAAAACTAAAAAAAAGGAAAAAACTGAAAAATAAGCTAAAATAAAGGTAAAAACCAATAAAAAACTAAAAAGAAAAAAAGGAAAAAACTAAAAAAAATTTTCATCTAAAAAACTAAAAAAAACTAAAAAAGGTAAAAACTAAAAGAACTAAAAAAGAAAAAAATAAATGACGAAACTCAAAGAGAAAGCGACCAGGACAAAAGGAATGTTCGATTAGCAATCAACAAAGCACCGGGACACAGGGAGTATAAATGACGACCAGGGCATAAGTAAAAAAAAACAAACTATCTATATATATAAAAATAAGTTGTCTGTGGATCTGTGGATCGTGGATCAGGTGACGTCACCTGAAAAAACTGGATCAGGTGACGTCAAAACTGAAAAAACTAAAAAAAGGCAAAAACTACAAAAAAAACTAAAAACTAATAAAAAAAAATACACCGGGATACAAATGACGACCGGGACACAGGGAATATAAATGACGACCGGGACACAGGGACACAACTACAACGGGGACACCGGGGGAAACAGGGGGATATAAATGACGACCGGGACAAAAAAACTAAAAAGAAAAAAAAAATAAAAACTAATAAAAAAACTAAAAAATCTAAAAATCTAAATAAGCTAAAAAAGAAAAAAAAGGAAAAAAATAAAGGAGAAAAACAAAACTAAAAAACGAATGTATATACAGACCGGGACACAGGGAATATAAATGACGACCGGGACACAGGGACACAACTACAACGGGGACACCGGGGGAAACAGGGGGATGTAAATGACGACCGGGACACCGGGACAGGGAATGGTCGATTAGCAATCACCATCAACAAAGCTCAAGGGCAATCATTAGAATCATGAGGTATAGATCTGAATACAGATTGTTTTCCCATGGACCATTATATGTTGCATGTTCAAGAGTCGGTAAACCTGACAATCTATTTATATGCAAAGACAATGGGACAGCAAAGAATGTTGTATAAGTTTTACGTAGTTAAAACCATATATATATATATATATATATATATATATATATATATATATATATATATATATATATATCTATAGACAATGGGACAGCAAAGAATGTTGTATAAGTTTTACGTAGTTAAAACCATATATATATATATATATATATATATATATATATATATATATATATATATATATATATATCTATATTCACAGGTGGGACATAGGGACACAACTACAATGGCGCGTAACGACTTACGCGCGCGGGGGGGCTTGGGGGGGGCGCGAAGCGCCCCCACCAACTAGGTGTTGGGGTGGCGCGAAGCGCCACCCCAACAGCTAGTATATATATATATATATATATATATATATATATATATATATATATATATATATATATATATATATATATATATATATATATATATATATATGTATATATATATATAAATAGATAGATTTGATTTATTCACACGAAAGCCCAATTGGGCCATGGTGACTTACTTACTTGACATAAGTCCTCTCCAACCTTGGTGGTCGTCTCGGTGTCTCTCTCTCCTCGCGAGCGATTGTATGTGTCGCCTATACTACTCTCTGCTTTGTGCCATTCTGAGAAGACCAGGGAGGTTGTAGTCGGAGAAGTTCTCCTTCCAGCGCTTCTGAGGGTGACCGTGAGGGTGAGAGCCGTGGATGCGACGTTCAAAGGCAATCATCAGTAATTGGTTGTTGAACATACGCTGGATGTGGCCAAGACATCTGAGTTGTTGGACGCGGAACCTGTCTAGGATGGTAGTGTTGTACTACAGTCTTTCGAGTAGGACAGCATTTTAGACCCAATCAACGAATGCTATGCTGGCGATTCGACGCAGCAGCTTTGTCTCAAACTCAGCGAATCGCCTGGAGTCAGCTACTCTGACTGTCCACGTTTCACAGCCGTACATAGCTACAGGAATAATAATGAAGCAGAATAGTTTAAGTTTTAGCTTCATGGAGATTCAATTTTACTTCCATATTGGCATCACAGCTTTAAAGCCGGTGCTGCCAAGAGCAAAACGTCTTTTGATGTCCACTGAGTGATTACTGTCGCTCGTGATCTGGCTCTTAAATTCTCAAAAGTAGACCAGATCAAAAGATCTGGCTCAAAAGTAGTAAGGTTGTGTCCCCAATCTTTTCTACACCAGTTACCTGAAGATGGGTATCTGTGAGCCCAATGATGTCCCATTTATACCTGTTGATTTCTCGTACAAGTAGATCCTTCTTTCCTTCCCTAACCAGGGTCTTTACATTTAGAGTTCCTTTTTCCAATGTTGTTTTAGGGTTTAAAAGGGGTGAAGCGTCCGATGCAGGATTTATCACATTAGAAATTGCGGTTGCGGCGTAGCCGCTCGTCAGGTCATCAGTAATCTTTCCGACCGAGCCGGTCGTCATATCGTCGGCCACCCTGGACGCGGTATCTGGTTCATCGGCTGCCCGGACGCGGTATCTAGATCGTCGATTGCCCCGAACCCGGTAGATTGTATCGTATGGTCGTCAGATTAAACCCCAGACGGGGTAGCACTGGTTCTTGTAAGTTTTTTGTCTTCATCATTATTAAATTTGAGAGCAGTATCTGAGAAGAAGGGATGCTCAGCTAGATTCCGAAGCAAAGGCAAGCTACTCCTCTCTGTGTCTAGTAGGGATCGTTGATTCGTGTGCGAGTTCATCCGCCCTTTACAGTTGTTGTCCTACAGAGAATCCTTTCATTTGGCGTCCTGCGTGGCCAATACAAATTTCTCATTGATGAGAGGAGTTTTGGCATCTGCCGGGACATATCCACACGCCGGTGGGCCCTGCACATCACCATCTCAGAGGCCTCCTTCCTCCTATGCACAGATTTATTTCCCCCGTTCGTGAGTGCCTCAGTTTCATTCTATGGACCCCCGAGGGTAGGGTCCCCCCTGGTCCATATCTGCTTATTATATATTCAGAGGTATCTTTTATACCTAAAGGACTTTTCCCTATCCACCACCGAGGGACGAGCCTGGTGCCTAGGGCGAGGTTATTTTCCCAAGGCTGCACTCAGGAGCGCCAGTAACACACACAAAGCAAGCAAAAAAAATACAGCAGCAAAACATAGACTGAAAAGACGCTAAAACTAATTATTTAAGAAAATCATCACGATACCTCATACCTACCAGGATGAACTTTCCAGTATTATTTATTCTTAAGTAACAGCTACTTCTCAAAATTTCCGAAATGCAATCTCTCCTTCCGATCTCCCTACCAAATATTTTTAAGTGCAACTCCCTCGACTCCCTACATTTCCCCTTAAAAATGATGCAAAGATTCATCCGTCTTTTCACACATAGGGCAACTGTGAGGACCATCCCTCAATCAATTTCTCCGTAAATATATCCCATGTTCACCAAGAGGCATAAAATTCCCCTTACATGCATTACCCATTTCAAATCTTCCGGAGCCAATCCTATTTTTAGGTAAATTTCTTCGCCCCAGTTCCCCTTGACATTCGCATATAACCAAGGGAAGGCAAGGTGGCCATCTCAGCTGGCCACCTGAGCTTCCTGAGACTCTAGCCTAGTAGCAACTGACGTAAACACAGTCTCTCCTATCCCTTTTCCCTCATTCCAATAATTACCTAGCCCTGCAGTGTCTAATAAATTTTTCACCTGATTTGACTATAAATCCCTCCTCCCATCTTGAAGCATCATTAAAAATGCTTGTTTAACTAGCCTATTATCTTCTATAGATGATTCCCTTTCCCAATATTTAACCATACTAATTAACCTACTCTGTCTCACACACTTTATTCCTATAGTCTCTCTCAGCGCTATCCCCTCTCAGATATTCTGCCGCACTGAGGTGCATCCGTTGCTTAGTCTTTAACCTCTTCTTTATCATTGAATATACCAGCCATTATATAAAAACTCCAGGCTCTCTTTTATCTATCGGTTTCAGCCCCCCCTCCTCTTCAATCTTCTCAAGGTCTTGAGTTCAACACTAGGAAGTATTGAACTATACAATATTGATGTAACTCTATAATTAGCTCATTTTAACATAATCATTTGCACATTCGCCCATAAATTCTTTGATTTTCCAAAAATATACCTTCGTATCCCATGCTATTGATTTTCCTTCTTTTTTTGCTCCACAACCTTATTGTTGGTCTTGTCATATCTACATGATTAATTAAACTAGACCCGGACAGTCAATTTTGCAGCGTAGGACAGACAATTTCTTTTATATGTATTGCTATTGCAAATATTTTCTTAGCATTTAACCATTAAATAAAAACAAAGCAATTTATTGAAGTTATTTCCTGTTCTAGAAGCCAAAAATTGCAATTTAACGTTGGTAGTAAAGGAATATTCTCATAGATGAGGGCAATCCTTTTCCTTCACTGGGAATGAAAAACAATATACACATAAAAAAGAAAGGAGTCGGAACTAAATTTGTAGAAACACATTTCTTCATACAGAAATAACATATGACATTGAAACTTGGAAGAGCAAAAGTTACCTTCAGTTTAAGGGGACGAAGGATGCTGCTCACCTCGTCCGGATATTTTTCAAATTTAAACGATCACTCTGGCTTTTCTGAACACGCGCTTTAATAAAACGTTTGCTCAACTGAAAACTACTAATGTTTCAGTGATTTTTAAGACTACATAAGTGTCTCCATATTTTCGAAGAAAATAACACAATTTGCCGTTCAAATAATGAGTGACATTCATGTAATCACTTAAGAAATACGATTGGGAAGTTGAGGGGACACTAATCCCCTTCTGTTCTGGGCAATTTTCGTTCTTTTTTAGTTTAAATGGCAGTATTTACTTATGTTTGAAGTAACTTGCTTTTCTTTGATAGTTTTATTGTAATGTCAATAACAGTATCACTCCCTGTTTATTTCCCTTATCTTGTATTATCAATCTTGATAGATATGATTGTAATGTTTTTCCCTATGTTCACAGGCCATGGAGCCTTTTGCGGGGGTGCTAAAAGAACTGCATGTATTGATTACTTGATATAAATAAAGTTGAAGTTGGGAGTTGAGACTCGGTATCTTTAGCCTTTACTGTCAGCCAGTCATTGATGCTAATTTTTTAGTATATTTTTTTTGTTAAATTAAACAAATCCATTTCTAAGTTGAATGTCAGTTCCTCGGTACAAAGTTAAAAAGTAGTGCATCTTGACAGGCTTAAAAAATATATACTGGTAACTATCACCCAAAACCCTTGCTTTTGGGTAAAAGCTCAAAACTCACTTGGAACAGCTATGTTATTTCAGACGCAATGCTACTTGGAAACTATAAAACAAGTCTAAACTGTTTTACCTGCCATTTTCTATCCTTGAATAAGACCTGTTCTGTCCGAATGTTTAGCTATCTTGAGGAAATTCTGAAATTTCCTTGGCAGAAAAGTCAATAAAAGAGCACGATAATTCTTTGCATGTTTATCATAGGTCACGAAAGGGAAAGCACGAACTGCGGAATGGTTTGTTGGAGCTTTTTTGTGTCGTAGTTTCTTCGTCTAATAAATAATTTCGTAAGTTGCCTCACTGAAAATATAATAAATTATTTAAAAAGTTTGTATGTCTATTAAGTTCCCTTACATTAAGTCACGTATGTCTATTCAGTTGTGTTTCAATTAAGAGGATCATGTTATTGAGTTAGAGAAAAATATTAATCACATTTGGATATGTTTTGATATACCTGTGGATATCTTATCTCTTTAAACGAGCAATAATTGTCTTTTTATGTATGTACATAACTTTTTTGAAAACGGCTCCATATTTTGTATGGAAAATCATCATCCTATGATTTTCTAGCCTGATATAACGATCTAGATAGGTCCCGAGATCGAGAAAACTCCTTAAGAGTCTTAATCTCGGAAAACATTTTCTTTATCAACGTTATATTTATGAGCACGTTTCCAGAGAATAAATTACACCATTCCCCCCCCCATCCTCCAGGAGTGATGGGATCGTTTTATTGTCTATAACGCATGTTACATTACAAAAGGAGCATAGCTAAGTATAAAATACCAAGTGAAACCAGTCTATTTACAAAAGGCATTTTAAATAGTTTTATAATGCCTAGAGGACAAGCGAATAAACTAGGCCATCAAATATGACATGACCAATCCGAGCAGCTATGGTAATGGCTATTGAAAAAATGTCTTAAGTAATGATAAACGAATATAAACAACAAAGAAATATACGGTTAGAGTACTTGCGACAACGACAATTACAACAAATCAAAAGCGAAAGTGAAGAACAAAGAAATATCCAGTTAGAAAATAAGGGGCCGCGATAATTAAAACGAGCCAAAAACAAAAGTGAAGAACAAAGAAATATGTGATTACAGGACATGCGACAACGAGGAGCAGAAACAAATTAAAAATGAAATTGAAAAATAATAAAATAAACGATAACAAGGTATGGCTATCTTAGAAGATAGTAATATTATAATTTGAAGATGATTTATTTTGCACAATAGAGCAATTGGAGGAAAATAAAATAGAAAAACGAATTGCAAAAAAGACATGTGATATACAAATTTAGTCTGAATTGATGGAGAGTAATAAGTGGGAGAATCACAAGATACCGGTGAGACAAAAGAACTTAGGAGGGAGAAGAAAGTCTTGGACTCATTGGAAAAAATCATAAATGATAAGAAAATAAAATTGAACGAATACCATGGGTTTTGAAAACGTCGAGATGAATTGAATTTGGGGTTGGATCGGAAACGTTTGGGAATGAATCTGGAATTGGTCCTATCAACTATAATGGGTATTTAGCCTCGCTTAAGGGGGAACACTTCTTTGCTGACGATCCCCTTCGGGATGTCATAAAGAATACCAGTTCCCTCACCAACAATAGTTGGACCAGTTGTGATCCCTCTCCTGAGGCGTAGCCTTTCCAAGATAGAGTCCTTGAAAGGTACTCACTCCCATGACCAATGACTGTCTATCCCCTTCACACCTAAGCCCAGCAGTCCCATTTGTCATTTTTAACCTTCATTGGAATCGACAGTCAATTCTTCCAAACGATATTCCTTGATCCATATGTCTTAAGTTCCATCAGTACTTGTGTATTATTCAAAACACACTCAATAAGTAAAGTGGGTTCTTTCGTGAAACAAACTACGATGCAGATACAATTTATGATAAAATCCGGTTTCTTAGCCACAAAGACAAAACTCTATTTAGTTTGTTACGCATAGTAATAGAAGACAGTGTCTGAACATGGATTTTGAAATGAAGATTTACGATTTGCCAAAGACTGAAAAAGAGGCAATTATATTTTTCCAGGATAAGGGGTTGTTACCCACAACAAAACAGTATTTTTTCTTTGTACAATTAGTCCAGGGAATGGGACACCGGAAAAGTTTATTCGTTTTTCGCTTAGATTGTTACCCTATTAATATGTACACTAAACGGTACTGCGAGTCTTTGCATCTTGCGCCATAAGTAGTTTCATATTATGCCAAGGGGCAATTTGCGTTTTAACTAAGATGTGAATTTGTTTTCACCGTTGGAGCTTAAGAGGCTAGCTCAGCCAATTCCTCCTGACATCTGGCATCGTCGCAAATGCTAGAACCTAATTCTTCGCTTCTCTCAAATGTATGTTCGCGAATACAAGAAAATTTCTGATTTAATCATGCTAATAGACTTTGATTAGAGATGAGTTTTCTATGATGCTGGTCGGCTGGTGAATATATGGATTCCCCTTACACTGTGCGTAAAAATAATTGGATTATGTTAGCGTCAATATGTTCCACAAGTCTCGCGGACCCCCCTTCTTCAAAATTCCTAACCTAGTAGAGATGGCGACAGACTCAATAGCTTTGATCGAACAGTTCGTGGTAACGAACTGTAGTAAGGAGCAACCCCGCTCAATAGTAACCAAAACTCTAAAAAACGTAATTATGATACCAATATATACATCAAAAGAATTGTATTTTTATGCTCATTTTAAATATATAGGTATCATTAAGTTTAGTCTTACCAATCAAAAGTTACGAGCCTGAGAAAATTTGCCTTATTTTAGAAAATAGGGGGAAACACCTTCTTAAAATCATAGAATCTTAACAAAAATCACACCATCAGATTCAAAGTACCAGAGAATCTTACTGTAGAAGTTTCAAGCTCCTATCTATAATTAAATACAAAAACAAGTTTTTTTAAATGAAAGTAAGGAGCGACATTAAAACTTAAAACGAACAGAAATTACTCCGTATATGAAAGGGGCTTTTCCTCCTCGACACCCAGCTCCTTACGCTAAACTTTTTTATTGTTTTAAAAAGTAGAGTTGCGAGAAAGAATCAAACTTTAGCGCAAGGAGCGGGGTGTCGAGGAGGAAAAGCCCCTTTCATATACGGAGTAATTTCTGTTCGTTTTAAGTTTTAATGTCGCTCCTTACTTTCATTTAAAAAAACTTGTTTTTGTATTTAATTTCTGAAAGTTTTTGAATTAATGCATGTCTGATTTTGGCTCTTCGTACATAAATTATTAAAATGAAATTTGCATATTAATTCTTTTTTTGGCTAAATGGCTTTCTCTTAGTTTTGATCAGACGATTTTGAGAAATGAGGGGTGGGGAAGGAGGTCTTGTTGCCCTCCAATTTTTGGTTACTTAAAAAGGCACCTAGATCTTTTATTCTTAACGAACGTTTTTATTAGTAAAAAAAATACGTAACTTAAGAATTAACTTACTTAACAAACTTTTATATTCTTATATTTTTGATTATATATATGAGGGGGCTGGTCCCCTCGTTAATACCTCGCTCTTCACACTAAATCTTGTTTTATCCCAATCCTTTAAGAATGACCCCTGAATCAGAAAGGCCGTAGAATAAATAGTTGAAATTATTAAAAAAAATTTTAGCATAAAGAGTGAAGTGTTTATCTCCTCCTAAATACCTCGCTCTTTATGCTAAAGGATTTTTAGAACCCCTCATATGCGTAATAATCTCTGTTCCTTTTTAAGTTTTAATGCTTCTCCTTACTTTCGATTGAAAAAACTTTTTCATGTTTATATTTTCATTGTTTTTTTTATAGTAATGCTAGAAAGTCCTGCGCCCTTTTCATTGAATTTCTCTTCCCCCATGAAATATTCCTCCAAGGAAAGATCCTCCTATATAGCCCCCTCCCCTGAACCCCACACCCAAACCAAAAAAATCCCCCTGATAACGTCGGTACACTTCCCAGTAACCATTACTGTATGTAAACATTGGTCAAAGTTTGTAACTTGCAGCCCCTCCCCCAGGGACTGTGGGGGGTAATTCATCCCCAAAGACATAGTTATTATGGTTTTCGACTATGCGGAACAAAATGGCTATCTCAAAATTTTGATCCGTTGACTTTGGGAAAAAAATGAGTGTGGGAGGGGGCCTAGGTGCCCTCCAATTTTTTTGGTCACTTAAAAAGGGCACTAGAACTTTTCATTTCCGTTAGAATGAGCCCTCTTGCAACACTCTAGGACTACTTGGTCGATACGATGACCCCTGGGGAAAAAAAAAACAAAAAAAAACAAAAAAACAAATAAACACGCACCCGTGATTTGTCTTCTGGCAAAAAATACGAAATTCCACATTTTTGTAGATTGGACCTTGAAATTTTTTCTATAGGGTTCTCTGATACGCTGAATGCGATGGTGTAATTTTCGTTAAGATCCTATGACTTTTAGGGGGTGTTACCCCCTATTTTCCAAAATAAGGCAAATTTTCTCAGGCTCGTAACTTTTGATGACAAAGACTAAATTTGATGAAACTTATATATTTGAAATCAGCATAAAAATCCGATTCTTTTGATATATCTTTTAGCATCGAAATTCCGTTTTTTAGAGTTTCGTTTACTATTGAGCCGGGTCGCTCCTTACTACAGTTCGTTACCACTAACTGTTTGAAAATGTGGAATTTGTGTTTTTTGCCAGATCACGAAGACGGATCAAGGATGCGTTTTTTTTCCAGGGGTGATCATATTGACACAGTGGTCCTAGAATGTCGCAAAAGGGCCCTTTCTAACGGAAATTGAAATTTCTAGTGCCATTTTTAAGTAACCAAAAACTGGAGGGCACCTAGGCCCCCTCTCACACTCATTTTTCTCCAGAGTCACCAGATCAAAATTTTGACATTAGAATTTTGTTCAGCATAGTTGAAAAACCTAACACCTGTATCTTTGGGGACGACTTATCTCCCACAGTCCCCGGGCGAGGGGCTGCAAGTTACACACTTTGACCATTGTATACAGATAGTAATGGTTGTTAGGAAGCATACAGACGTTTTCAGGGGACTTTTTCACGTTGGGGGAGGGGGTGTCGCGGGAGGATCTTTTCATGGTGGAGTTTATTGCGAGGGAAGAGAATTTCCATGAAAGGGGCACAGGATTTTCTAGCATTATTTAAAAAAAAACAATGAGAAAATAAATAAAACAAATTTTTTCAACTGGAAGTAAGGAGCAGTATTAAAACTTAAAACGAACAGGAAATATTACGCATATAATGGGGTTCGTCTCCTCCTCAATACTTTACTCTTTACGCTAAAGAATTTTTTAGTAATTTCAACTATTTATTCTAAGGCCTTTGTGATCCAGGGGTCATCATTAAAGAATTGAGACAAAATTCAAGCTTTAGTCTAAAGAGTGAGTTATTGACGAGGGGGTGAACCCCCTCATATACGTAATAAAAATATACAAATATAGAAGTTCGTTACGTAAGTTAATTCGTAAGTTGCGTATATTTATTACTAATAAAACGTTCGTAAAAAATGAAAAGTTCTAGTTGCCTTTTTAAGTAACCAAAAAATGGAAGGCAACTAGGCCTCTTCCCCCACCCTCTTTTTTATCCACATCGTACGATCAAAACTATGAGAAAGCCATTTAGCTATAAAAATAATAATAATACGCAAATTTCGTTTTAATTATTCATGTGCAGTGAGCCAAAATCAAAACATGCATTAATTCAAAACGTTCAAAAAAAAAGTTTCCTTAACTGCAAGTAAGGAGTGACATTAAAACTTAAAAAGAACAGAAATTATTCCGTATATGAAAGGAGATGTGCCCTCCTCAACGCCCAGCTCTTTACGCTAAAGTTTGACTTTTTTCTCACAACTCTACTTTTTAAACAATAGAAAACTTGCTAATAAGAAAACTTTTTTTTTATTTATTCAAACAGTTGGTTTAAGTTGAAACTTAAAACGAACAGAAATTATTACGCATATGATGGGCTCACCTCCTCTTAATAACCCGCTCTTTTCGCTAAAGTATTTTTTTATTAATTTCAACTATTTATTCTACGGCTTTTGTGATTCAGGGGTCATTCTTAAGAAATTGGGACAAAATTTAAGCTTTAGTGAAAAGAGCGAGGTACTGACAATTGGATGATAGGTTTTTACTATTTTAAAAAGTAGAGTTAAGACAAAGTGTCAAACTTTAGCGTAAAGAGCGGGGCGTTGATGAGGAAGCAGCCCCTTTCATATACGAAGTAATTTCTGTTTGTTTTAAGTTTTAATGCCGCTTCTTACTTTCCGTTAAAAAAACTTGTTTTTTTTATTTAATATATTTAAGAGACGCATTGAATAACAATAGATCCTGAACTAACAGACAGTATAGCAGTAGAATCTGTAGGCAATCTGTAGCTGAAATTGAAATTGACCAAGAAAGACAGAGAGGAAGGGAATTTAATTTGGTGATTTGTAATTTTCGACCTTTTACGGTCTGACCATTATGGTGTGGTGTGGCCACTTATTTTGGGCCTTTGGCCCTGATTATCAGACAAATCCTCTTAATTTCCATACTTCAACCGTGACCCTTGCTTTTACTAAATATCCCGTTAATATTCTCTATTGGTTAACTGATTACGACACTAGTTTAAAGAATCTGCTAATTCGATAACCTCTAAAAAATGGAGGCTGCGAGTGACTCCTACAGGGGACAAAAATAGGTTGAAAATCAAGGGGTAAATTTTGCACTTCAACTTACAGGGACTATTCATTGCCTTAAGCCAGAACGATGTGAACCTCCGCGCTGCAGGCGAGTCGGGAAGTGTTTTTTGTTTATTCCGTTCTTCAGTTCGTTTTGTAAAGTTGATGTGAAAATAAATAAGCTTTTTTTTATTATTATTTTAGTCCTCAAGTCTTGTATCCAGAGGAAAAAAGGGTCCTATGTTATGCAAGATAGCTTTCCTAGAAGAAAATAAGATTTTTGAAAGAAGAAATTCTTCTTCTTCTTGCCCACGGGGCTTCACCCCGTGGGCACATTTCGTAGCACATACATACCATGGAAATTATACTTGTCATATCCCTTCTTGTTATAGCTGTGGCGAGCCCATAGCATGAAAACAAACGAGGGCAGACTTGTAGAGCCCATAGCACCATAACAGCCATGATATTATACCCTAGTACCATCAATAGTGGCACTGGTGGTGCTGTATCACGTAAATTAGTCGCACTAGGAACTTAAACTGGTGTCAGCGTTGGTGCCACAGAGCCAGCATTCAACATGCCCCTCAACAATCCTTAAATGTTCTACTTAATACACTTAACCTTGGTAATAGTAGTACAAGCATCAGTAGCAGTAACGGACTACAACTAATAGTGGTCGTAGTAATAGTATGAATAAAGTACCTTTTTATTATTTTATCGTCCCCCTCAACGAGCTCTGAGAATTTCAGCTGAAAACTCTAAGCAGTTGCTGATATGTCTTTTTGACAGCCTGAATTCAATTTAATTCTACATCCCCCTCAAAAATTCCCTGAAGAATTCTTTTGGAAATACTCTTAACTTCAGTAGCAGCAAAAGTAGTCCCAGTAGTAGTAGCAGTAATTGTAATAGCAATTCTGATAGTAGTATTAGTACCAACTGTAGTAGTAGTAGTAGTAGTAGTAGTAATAGTAATATTCACGTAGGGCTTTTAAGTTAGTTCATCATCTGTTTTAAAATGCCCCGAAAGATTCAACCTAATACCCAAATTGCCCCTGTGATATTGGTGTTAAGCCCCTTTGTTAATCCGCATGTGTATAGTGTGTTTTAGTTTATTTTAACATTCCCTTCAGGGCCAGAAAAGGGTCGATTGGAACCATTGGGTCCAATCGGGCCCCGCGTTTGAAAGGGCCCCGCACCGCCATTAAAATGAACAATTGGTTTTCGATATTGTGAAATGTTCTTAATAGTTCCAGTAAGCGTCGCTTCTGGAGAGTTATCATTTTCCAGGATAGAACCAATAAAAAAAACTTTGTGATATCAACAATAAAACAGGATAGGACTAAAAAGTTTTGCAGTCAAGTTGACTAAAAGTGAAAACACAAGGAAAATAAATTTAAAATTGTTTTAGAAGCATTTTTAGACAAAAAATTTAGAAGTATGTAAATTTATGTGCCGATATCCGGTAATGTAACTTTCAAATGGCCTTTTCAGCAGTTTCATAACATATAGGGGACACAAACGAAAGTTAACGTTAGCAAATAGAGAGTACAAAAAATAACAAAAGAGGAGAAAACCGCAAGCTCAAAATGAACAATCTGGACCATCGAATGAGATAAGATCGAGAGAACGACCTGGGAAATGTACGATGGGTGATAATTAACAGCCTTCACCATCAAAAATGACAAGACCAATCCAAGCAACTAAGGCAAAAGGCACTAAAAAAAATTTCTGAACCAATAATAAACGAAAACAAAGCTCAAAGGGATATGTAGTTAAAATATTAGCGAAACCAAAAAATAGATCATAGTGATATGTAGTGAAAATATTTGTGAAACAAAAAATTGGAACCAGTCAAAAACGAAATTGAAGAACATAGAAATATGCAGTTAAAAGATAAGTGGCAGCGAGAATCAAGTGGCAGCGAGAATCACAACGACTCAAAAGAGAAAGAGAGAGAATCTCAAAAAAGAATCACAAACGACGAAAGTGAAGAAAAAAAATATGCGATTACAAGACGTAAGACAATGGGGATCAGAACGAACAAAAATGAAAATGAAGAACAGAATAATGTATGTTAGAAAATATATGACCCCGAGAATAAAAGAAATATGCAGTTAGATGATAAACAGCAGTGAGAATTACAAGCAACCGCAGGAATCAGAACTTGTCAAAGATGAATGCGAAGGACAAACAAATTTAGGGTTAGCAGAGACGCTAAAGCAAGTATCAAGAGTGTCAAAAATGGCAATGAAGAACAAAAACTTTGCTGTTAAAGGTGAGCAAGAATCAGAACGAACAAAAAAATAAAATTGAAGAAGAAAAAGCTTTACTTGTGTACATAATGGTACAAATTCGAGAACAAACCTGTTTTATCTGTCTGTATTAAGAGACAATTAGCTTACGCTTGGTGGAAAACAAGTGGTGGTTGACAGAATATGTTGGACTTGTATAATTTGGGCAATATATTTGCTTATTAGAGGGGTGGGGTGATGGTAAAGTATTTGGACAGCGTGAACTTAAAAAACAATTCTTACTTCAGTATATTCACACTAATTTTAGCTAACACATTTTTTATGCAGACCCACAAAAATTTACCCCACCCCACCCCTTAATTTGTAAATATATAGCCAATTTGTTACTAAAGTGTTATGTTTTCATCATATTTTGATATATTTCATTAAGATTGACCAAACTTTACTTCTCGAGTGTGTAATATTACGTACACAAGTACCGAAAAAATATTATGTTAGAAGAACAGCACCATCACAATCTTAGATGTCAACAAATTATGGCATTAAACCTACAAAGCCAAACCTACAAAGATGTTGTAAACTACGCAAGTGTTATTCGCAAGTCATTGGGACCCTTCAACTATGCATGTATTAAATAAAAAAAAAAAGTTTTTTCTGCTGAAAGTGAGCAGCCAAGTTAGAACTGAAAACGAGCAGGGATTTTTCGCGTATGTCTAGGGGATTTGCCCCCCTCGTCAATACCTCACTCTTTACGCTAAAGTTCAAATTTTTTCAAATTCTTTAAGAATAACCCCTGAATCACAAAGGCCATTTATTGAAATAAATTCCTTTTTTTGAAAGCACTAAAAAAAACTTTAGTGTAAAGAACGAGGCATTGACGAGAGGGTGAACACACTCTGTTCAACCTTGACGTAATTATTTCTTTTAATTTTAAGTTTTAATGTTACTCCTTACTTTCAGCTGAAAAAACTTGTTTTTTTTTAGTTATTTTCTGATCGTTTTTAAAAATTGTGGGAATCTCGACACCCCCTTCATGGAAAATACCCTTTCCCAATGAGAAATTCCTCCATGGAAATATCTTCCCGCGTAACCACCTCCCCATAATCCCACTTTCCCCAGAAAAAAAAAATCCCCCTGAAAACGTCAGTATAATTCCCAATAACCAATACTATACGTATGCAGCCCTTCCCCAGGGGACTGGGGGGGATTAAGTCATCCTCAAAGATATAGATGTTAGATTTTTTGAAAAAGCTGAACAAAATGGATATCTCAAAATTTTGATTGGTTGGCTTTGGGAATGGATGAGCGCGGGAGGGGGCCTAGTTATCCTCCAATTTTTAAAAAGGACACTAGAACTTTTTAATAATTGTTCAAATGAGCCCTCTTGCAATATTGCAGTACTTCTGGGTCAGTACGATCGCAATGAAAAAAAAAAAAAAATAAATACGCATCCGCGATCTTTCTTCTTGCAAAAAATAAAAAATTCCACACTTTTACAGATCGGAGCTTGAAACCCATACAGTATGGCTTTTTGATATGCTGAATCTAATGGTATGATTTTCATCGATATTCTATCACTTTTAAGGATTATTTCCCATTTTTTCGAAAATAAAGTGAATGTTCTCAGGCTCGTAACTTTTGATGGGTGAGACTAAACTTAATGAAACTTATATATTTGAAATCAGCATAAAAAATCAGGTTCTTTTGATCTTTATATTGGTGTCAAAATTAGTTTTTTTAGAGTTTCAATTATTATTGAGCCGGGCGGTCCTTACTTACAGTTCGTTACCACGACCTATTTGATTCAGTGTGGAGTCCTCCATCATCCATCAGGGAAAGTAGCCAACAAAGATGATAAACTTGGGGGCTATATTATATATATATATATATATATATATATATATATATATATATATATATATATATATATATATATATATATATTGCTGTTACGCTCTTTTCATTAGTTGCATGCACACGATTGTTTTGACTTAGTTCAACAGAGCTCTCACCATTCCATAAAAGATTTATCTTAATACCCTTAGCATTAACAATAGTAGTAAGGGTTTCAACAGTGGTTGCAGAAGAAGCATAGCAGGTAGCAGTAGCAGTAGTAGTATTCGCAGCAGTCATATTCAAATAGTCCCCTTTTTGATAGTTCCACAGCCCCTCTACCCACCCTGATAGTTCTAATTTAATACTTTGATACGTTTTTAAGATAGAGCTTACCTTTTGATAACTCCATGCACATAGTCTGTTTTGATTGGGAGCTAAATCCCCCTTAACAATCCGGGATGTTCCACATCCCGGGATGTTCCTATTGTTGCTCTTGTAGCAGCAGCAGTAACACTATTACTACCTTAAATATTAATAGCATTCACATTGTGCTTATCAATTTGTTCAATATCCCCCTCAACGTGCTGTGGCTGTTTCAGCTTCATACTCTTTGCCTGAAATATTGCTGATGCGCCATTTTGACAGCCTGCATACACATAACATGTTCCAATTTAATCCAAAATCCCCCTCAACGTTATTTAAAATTGCTTCTTAATACGCTTAGCCTTAATAGTAGTAATAGTAGCAGTAGAAGTAGTTTTAATATTATGCATGTAGTATCTTTTTGTCGGTTCAACATCCCCATCTACATTCACAAAAAGTTTCAACATCAACTCTAAGCTGTTCTTTGGATATAGCTGCAACGCCCATTTGATAACCTGCACCAATATGTATTTCTTTTGGTTCACATATTGCCTATTTATTAGTTCAATATCCCTCTCAACTTGCTGTGGCTGCTTCAGCTGCATACTCTAAACTTCTCCTGAGATATTGCTGATTCGCCACTTTGACAGCCTGCATACACGTAAAATGTACCGATTTCCCCCCTCATCGTTGTCTTTGAATTGATCCTTCATACACTTTGCCTTAGAAGTAGTGGTAGTAGTAATGTTAACTGTAGAAGTAATATTAATAGTATGGATATAGTATCTATTGGTTGGTTCAAAATCCTCATTCACATGCATAAAAAGTGTCAACTTCAACTCTAAGCTGTTGTTCGGATATAGCTACAATGCCCATTTGATAATCTGCTTCGATATAATGTTTTCTGGTTTGGTTCAATATCCCCCTTAACTGTTCCCTGAAAGTTTCACCTTAGCTTCATTAGCAGTAGTGATATTATTAGTAGTAGTAGCAAAAGTAGTGGCAGTAAAAGTACTAGCAGTCTCCAAACAGCGCGTTTTAGTATATATATATCCCAATCAATATACCCTGAAAGATTCAACCTAATACCGTTAGCAATTCCTGACGCTTTGCTGATACATCCTTATAAACACCTGCTTGCACATAGTGTATTTCGACTTAGTTTAAAATCCCCTCAACAGCCCCTGAAACTTTCACCTTACTAGCCTTAGCTTTAATAGTAGTAGTTGTAGCAGTAGTAGTGGTAGAAGTAAATAGTAGTAGTAGCAGCAGTAACAGTAATAAGAGTAGCAGTAGTAGCAGTTACGGCCGTTGAAGTACTAGTAGCAGTGTGGAAATATTGCATTTTGGTTAGTGCAACGTCCTCCACAGCAAGGCCTGTAAGTTTCAGCTTAACACTCCAAGCCCTTCGTAAGAAATTGCTGATACGCCATTTTGACAGTCTGCATTCACAGTATGTTTTGATTTAGTGCACCGTCCCCGTCAATTTTCTCCGAAATTTTTATTTTAGAAGACTTATCCTTAGTAGTAGCAGTAGTCATGCTAGTAGCAATAGCAGTAGTAGTAGCAGTAGCAATAGCAGCAGCAATAACAGTAGTTGTATTCCATATTGTCTTTTGATTAGTTAAGCATCCCTTTATCGTGGCATGAGAATTTCAACTGAATTTTTCTTTAGGATGTACTGATATATCCTTTTGACCAGACTTGGTTGTATAACAGTAAAAGCATCAGTAGCAGTATTAGCCCTCAAACTTTTACCTTAATATTCTATTCAGTGCCTGAAATATTACATCTATGCCATTTTGTCAACCTGGATGAACTTAAACTTTTCTCATTTAGTTAGATAGTAGCAGTGGTATTAGCAGTAGCTGAAATTAGTAGCAATAGTAGTATTAATATTAGTAGCCCTGAAAGTTTAGTTTAATACCCTTAGGATTTATTGGGATATTGCTGATATACCCTTTTGTCAACTTGTATGAACATAGAGTATTTTGATTTAGTTCAACATCCCCCTTAAAAATACTCAGAAGGCTTGAAGTTAATAGTTTAACCCGTTCCTTATATATTCCTCATACACCTTTCTGACAACCTGCTTGCACATAGTTTGCTTTAATTTATATCAGCTTCCCAGTGAATTTTCTCTGAAATTTTTACACCACCCGAACCGTTTCTGAAAGTTTTACCTTGATAATCTTAGCCTTAGAAATAGTAGTAGTCCTAGAAGGAACAGTAGTAATAAGATCAATGGGAAAGGCGATATAGGGATAGCAGCAGTTCTAGTGGTAGTAGCAGTTGTAGTAGTAGCAGTAGTAATAGTAGTAGCAGTAGTAATAGTAGTAGTAGTAGTAGTAGTAGTAGTAGTAGTAGTAGTAGTAGTAGTAGTAGTAGTAGTAGTAGTAGTAGTAGTAGTAGTAGTAGCAGTAGTAGCAGTAGCAGTAGTAATATTAGTAGTTTTACTACTACTACTACTAGTAGTAGTAGTAGTATTAGTAGTAGTAGTAGTAGTAGTAGTAGTAGTAGTAATAGTATTAGTAGTAGTAGCAGTAGTAGTAGTAGTAGTAGTAGTAGTAGTAGTACTAGTAGCAGTAGCAGCAGTAGTAGTAGTAGTAGTAGTAGTAGCAGTAGTAGCAGTAGCAGTAGTAATATTAGTAGTTTTACTACTACTACTACTAGTAGTAGTAGCAGTAGTAATAGTAGTAGTAGTAGTAGTAGTAGTAGTAGTAGTAGTAGTAGTAGTAGTAGTAGTAGTAGTAGTAGTAGTAGTAGTAGTAGTAGCAGTAGTAGCAGTAGCAGTAGTAATATTAGTAGTTTTACTACTACTACTAGTAGTAGTAGTAGTAGTAGTATTAGTAGTAGTAGTATTAGTAGTAGTAGTAGTAGTAGTAGTAGTAGTAGTAGTAGTAGTACTAGTAGCAGTAGCAGTAGTAGTAGTAGTAGTAGTAGTAGTAGTAGTAGCAGTAGTAGTAGTAGTAGCAGTAGTAGTAGTAAAAGTAGTATAGTAGTAGTAGTAGTAGTAGTAGTAGCATTAGTAATAGTAGCAACAGTTACAGTAGTAGTAGCAGCAGCAGTAGTAGTAGTAGTAATGGTAATAGTAATAGCAGTAGTAGTAGTAGCAGTAGTAGCAGTAATAGCACTGTGAATAGTAGCTGTATTCATTCTGGTTGAACAATCCCCCCCTCATCAAGCCCTGAAATTGTCACCTTAGTAATAGAAGTAGCCGTCATATTAATAGTAGTAGTTGCAGCAGTAGTGGCAGTATTAACAATAATAGTCTGAGTAGTAATGGTAGTGGTAGTACTAGTAGTAATAGCACCAGCATACAGATATTTTGCCTTTGGTCAGTTGGACATCCCCATCATTATACCCTGAATGTATTAACGTAATACCATGAGTCTTTCCTTAGATATTGCCAATATGCCCTACTGAAAACCTGCGTGGAAGTAATGTGTCTTGATTTAATAGAACCCTCCCCTCAACATTTTCTGATAGCTTCACCTTAATGCTTCTAGCTTTTTTCAAACATGGATCAACATCAAACAGGGGGGGGGGCATGTTTGATCCAACCCAGGATCAAGCAAGACCCCTTTATCAACATCTAAGTTACATTTAAGCAATGAGCAAATTGTATAGCTTACAATCCTTGCCTCAAGGGCTTTGCTCGGTCATGACACCCCCACAGGCATAGTTATTCCAAGGTAAAACCTTGCATGCATATAAATATATATATACATATATATACATATATATATATATATATATATATATATATATATATATATATATATATATATATATATATATATATATATATATATATGTATATATATATATATATCTATATATAAAAATAAGTTGTCTGTGTGTGTGTGTGTGTGTGTGTGTGTCAAGTGACGTCATGTTTGTGTGTCGACTGACGTCATGTTTGTCGACTGACGAAATTAAAGACCGGGACATCGGGACACAAATGACGACCGGGACACCGGGACACCGGGACATAGGGAATATAAATGACGACCGGGACACTCAAAGAGAAAGTGACCGGGACACAAGGAATGTTCGACTAGCAATCACCATCAACAAAGCACCGGGGCACAAATGACAACCGAGACACAGGGAATATAAATGACGACCAGGACACTCAAAGAGAAATTACAGACCGGGACACCGGAACACAAATGACGACCGGGACAAAAATGACGACCGGGACACCGGGACACAGGGAATATAAATGACGACCGCGACACTCAAAGAGAAATTACAGACTGGGACACCGGGACACAAATGACGACCGGGACACAGAGACACAACAACAACGGGGACGCTGGGGGGCACAGGGGTATATATAAATGACGACGGGGACACTGGGAATGTTCGATTAGCAATCACCATCAACAAAGCTCAAGGGCAATCATTAGAATAATGAGGTATAGATCTGAATACAGATTGTTTTACCCATGGAAAATTATATGTTGCATGTTCAAGAGTCGGTAAACCTGACAATCTATTTATATGCACAGACAATGGGACAGCCAAGAATGTTGTATATTCGCAAGTTTTACGTAGTTAATATATATATATATATATATATATATATATATATATATATATATATATATATATATATATATATATATATATATATATATATATATATATATATATATATATATATATATATATACATATATATATATATATATATATATATATATATATATATATATATATATATATATATATATATATATATATATATATATATATATATATATATATATATATATATATATCTACCTATATTTACAGGTGGGACACAGGGACACAATAGGGAATATAAATGATTACCAGGACACTCAAAGAGAAAGCGACCGGGACACAAGGAATGTTCGATTAGCAATCAGGGACACAGGGAAACAAACAACAACGGGGACGCCGGGGGGCACAGGGGGATATATAAATGACGACGGGGGCACAGGGAATGTTTGATTAGCAATCACCATCAACAAAGCTCAAGGGCAATCATTAGAAGAATAAGGTATAGATCTGAATACAGATTGTTTTTCCCATGGACAATTATATGTTGCAAACATATATTGTACATTGTTCAATATATAATATATATTGTTCAAGAGTCGGTAAACCTGACAATCTATTTATATGCACAGACAATGGGACAGCCAAGAATGTTGTATATTCGCAAGTTTTACGTAGTTAAAAATATATTTATATCTATCTATATTCAGAGGTGGGACACAGGGACACTACTACAATGGCGCGTAACCAATATGGCGCATAACGACTTACACGCGCGGGGGGGCCCACCCCAACAGCTAGTATATATATATATATATATATATATATATATATATATATATATATATATATATATATATATATATATATATATATATATATATATATATATATATATATATATATATATATATATATATATATATATATATATATATATATATATATATATATATATATATATATATATATATATATTTATGAACCATTTGAAGTGCAGTTTTCGTCATAACAACAAATGCTTTGGGTCAAAGCAATAATAGTTCAGAATTTGGAATGACAATGATCCAGCAGTTTTCTTCTCAATTTTTTTTTCCAGCTTTATTTTTTTTTTTCTATTCTGTAACAAGGTGCTCGCTTTACTAGGCAGGTGATCTCATGGTAACCGATGTACACAATACCAAAGAGATGAGACAATTCAAACAATGACGTTAGGTCAAAGTGAGACTATTTTAAATATTGACATGCAGTTGAAAAGAAAGGTAGGAGCTTCTTGATGAGTTTTTTATGTGTGTTTAACGTCTTGTCAGTGGACTCAGAAATGAAAACCAAGTTTCAAAATAATAGCCTTCTACTGTTAATTATATGGTTGCAATTATAATTTTAAAAATTTCAAAAAAGTAGGTATTCAAAGAAAAATAGACCGCCGTGTTAAAACTTAAGGCGATCAGAAGTTAAGTCCAATAGCAAACCAAGCATAAAAAGAACAGAAATTATTATAGGTGAATAAAATGCATTCTAGAATATTCCGAAATTAACGCGGAAATGAATAACAATACTTCGATATTACTATATATGGATTAATAAATCCTGAAACGAACAAAAATTAAAAATTCTCTCGTTGCGCATAAATATTTTCCACTATTGAGTTTCAAAAAGCCTAACTCGTACATGAAAAGCAAGAGTAAATCTTAAACTTAAAACGAGCGAAAATTAGTTCGTATAAGATTTCGAACTTACAACGAGGAAAAATAACTCAGAATATTGAAAACAGTCACAAGTTTGAGGGCCTATTAAAATACTAAAACTAAATGAGTTGCCACAAATGTTTTAGGTCAAGAAACAGGGGCAGATCTAGTTCAATATCTTGGGAGAGGCCCAACTTGACAAGGGCACCAATGAGCAAAATCTTGGGAGGGGCCAATTTGACAAAGGTGACAATAATTGAATAAATATAAAAATTTATCCTACAAAGAGTAAAAATGTAAATAAAAACAGGATATGAGGGCACTAGAAAAAATCTTGGGGGAAGGGGCCCCCCAGCTCCTCCCCTTGGATCCGTCAGTGTCAAGAAACTATGCCACAGATAAGTAATTAAGTTTTATCACTACTCTTAAGTTACCCCCCCCCCTTCTCTCTAATTGGTGGCAGTGGGGTTCTTTGCCTCCCTAGATTCTTTTGCCCCCTAGATTGTGAAAATACATTTTTTGAATATTTCTTATTGAAAAGATTGTTTTCATTGGCAAAGTTGAAAAAAGGACATATTTAACATCGTCCCTCCCCTCTAGATATTGAAAAATCTTATATTTCACATCCCTAAGTTTTAATGGATTGAAACAACTGCCTCCAGCCCAAAGCAGCAAAGTGTTATTTGGACTTCATCGAAAACTTGTTACTAATCTTTTTGCCTTGTTATTATTTGGGTTGTCTTTGCTGTTGTCTACATTTCGTTGTCCGATAGAGGTATGCAGTGATGTGGCGGGTTAACTTTTCTTTTCTTATTTCTTATTGCTTGCCAAGTCTTCTATTTTGATTAATGATGCGTTTACTTATTTGTTTTGTTTACTATTTTTTTTTATCTTGGTATAGCGACCTTAGCTCTCTGCCAGATATTTGTAACTAGTTTTTAAGTATTATATACTGTCTGTAATAAATGAGCCTGAACCTGAGCCTAAATAGACTAAATAAAAAGAAAAACTTTTTTCAACTGAAAGTAAGGAGCAACATTAAAACTTAAAATGAACACAAATTATCACACATAAGCTGGGAGGGCTGCTCCTCCTCAAAACCTTGGTCTTTACACTAAAGTATTTTAGTATTTTTTTTTAAAAGACACTTAGTATTTTTCTAATCGAACAAAAAGTGTTTTGGGAGTGGTTCTTGAAGAATTGGGACAGAATTCAAACTTTAGCATAAAGAGTGAGGTGTTGAGGAGGAGCAACCCCATCATATACGGAATAATTTTTATTTGTTTTAACTTTTTATGCTGCTCCTTACTTTTAGTTGAAAAAACTTTTTTTTATTTAATTTCTGATCTTCCTTTAAGTAATGCAGTAGAGGTGTCTGTCGACACCTCTATGATTAAGTCCCTCCTCTCGACAGATTTATTCTCTAGACATTACAGTCTTGGTGAAAATTTACCCCGGATAATTACCCTTAACATCTCCACGCCTAAAATTGAGTCGGCAATGAAAAAGCAATACATAAGAAGAAATCTGTATAATTTTGGCTAATTCCTCTGGTGTAAAATTTCCCCTGAAAAATTTATTCTCTGGAAACTGCCCTCCCCATGGAAAATTATATCCGTGGAAAATCCCACCAGCCCAAAATTCCCCCCAAAAATGTATGCATGCTTCCCAACAACAAATACTAGGTCTTTACGCAAACAATGGGCAAATTTTGTAATTTAAAGACCTTTCCTCACGGGCTTTAGAGGGCATTGAGATCTCCAGGGACATTACTATTCGGCCTGTCAACTAGGCTAAATAAGGTGGTTATTCAAAATTTTGATCGGACTATTTTGAGAAAAAGGGCGTAGGAGGGGGCTAAGTTGTCCTCCAGTTTTGTTCACTTAAATATGGCACTAGAGGTTTTACTTTCCGTTCGAAAGAGGCCTCTCAAGATATTCTAGGACCACTGGGTTTATACGATCATCCCTGAAAAAAAAAATAAACACGCATCTGTGACCTTTCTTCTGGCCAAAACTACAAAATTCTACATTTTTTTAGATAGGAGTGTGATACCTCTTCATATGGTTTTCTAAAACACTGAATCTAATCGTGTAGCTTCCATTAAGATTCTATGACCTTTAGGGGGTTTTCTCCTTTTTTCGAAAATTAGGCAAATTTTCTCAGGTTCGAAACCTTTGATGGATAAGATTAAACTTAATGAAACATACATATTTAAAATCAGCCTAAAAATGTTATTCTTTTGATGCGTCTACTGGTAACAAAGCCCCGTTTTTTAGAGCTTCGGTTACTAATGAGCCGGGTCGCTCCTTACTTACAGTTCGTCACCACGAACCGTTTGATGCCTGAACTGAAATTTTAATTTAGCAAATTGATTTTATCCACCTTTGAAAGAGATTAAATAAAAAAAACAAGTTTTTTCAACTGAAAGTAAGGAGCGACATTAAAGCTTAAAACGAACAGAAATTACTTCGTATATGAAAGGGGCTGCTTCCTCATCAATGCCCCGCTCTTTACGCTAAAGTTTGACTCTTTCTCTCAACTCTTCTTTTTAAAACAGTAAAAAACTTTAGCGTAAAGAGCGCGGCGTTGATGAGGAAGCAGCCCCTTTCATATACGAAGTAATTTCTGTTCGTTTTAAGTTTTAATGTCGCTCCTTACTTTCAGTTGAAAAAACTTGTTTTTTTTATTTAATTTCTGATCGTTTTTGAATCAATGCATGTTTTGATTTTGGCTCTCCGCAGAGAAATAATTATAACGAAATTTGCATATTTTTTTTGGGGGGGGGGATAAATGGCTTTCTCATAATTTTGATCGAATGATTTTGAGAAAAAAAGAGTGGGGGAGGAAGCCTAGTTGCCCTCCAATTTTTGGTTAATAAAAAAGGTAACTAGAACTTTTAATTTTTTACAAATCTTTTTATTAGTAAAAGATATACGTAACTTATAAACTAGCTTACGTAAAGAATTTTTTATTCTCATGTTTTTATTACACATATGAGAGGGTTTGCCCCCTCGTCAGTACCTCTCTCTTTACACTAAACCTTAAATTTTGGCCCAATTCATTAAGAATGACCCCTGAATCACAAAAGCCGTAGAATAAATAGTTGACATTACTAAAAATACTTTAGCGTAAAGAGCAAGGTATTAGGAGGAGGTGAGCCCCTCATATGGGTAATAATTTCTGTTCGTTTTAAGTTTTAATGCTGCTCCTTACTTCCAGCTGAAAAAACATTTTTCATATTTATTTTTTCATTGTTTTTTTTTTAAATAATGCTAGTAAATCCTGCGCTCCCTTCATGGAAATTTCCTTCCCCCACGACAAATTCCTCAATGGAAGTTCCCCCAGTATATCCCCCTCTTTTCAACCCCTCCCCCCAACCAAAAAATCCTCCTGAAAACACCTGTACACTTCCCAATAACCATTATTATATGTAAGCACTGGTCAAAGTTTGTAACTTGTAGCCCCTCCCACGGTGACTGTGGAGGAGTAAGTCGTCCCCAAAGACATAGTTATAAGGTTTTTCGCCTATGCTGAATAAAATGGCTATCTCAGAATTTTGATCCGTTGACTTTGGGAAAATAATTAGCGTAGAAGGGGGCCTAGGTGCCCTCCAATTTTTTTGGTCACTTAAAAAGGGCACTAGAACTTTTCATTTCCGTTAGAATGAGCCCTCTCGCAACATTCTAGGACAACTGGGTCGATACGATCACCCCTGGGGAAAAGAAACGAAAAAAAAACAACAAATAAACACGTATCCGTGATCTGCCTTCTGGCAAAAAATACAAAATTCCACATTTTTGTAGAAAGGAGCTTGAAACTTTTAGAGTAGGGTTCTCTGATACGCTGAATTTGATTCTAATCTCTGAGTCTGAGATTCTATGACTTTTAGGGGGTGTTTCCCCCTATTTTCTAAAATCACACAAATTTTCTCAGGCTCGTAACTTTTGGTGCGTAAGACTAAACTTGATGAAACTTATGTATTCAAAATCAGCATTAAAATGCGATTCTTTTGATGTAGCTGTTGGTATCAAAATTCCATTTTTTAGAGTTTTGGTTTCTATTGAGCCGGATCGCTCCTTACTACAGTTCGTTACCACGAACTGTTTGAAAGAGTAAACCATTTATTGAAGTGTCTTAAGCATTAGACTAATTAGACCCAAAGATATGCTGTAAACATTAGTGCTACAAAAAAAAATGCATGAGAGATTTTATAGTATATTTTTTTTTTTAACTCAAAAAATGTGGTGTATACAAAGGTAAATCTTGTTTTCAGTAAAGTAAAGATGGCACTTTATCCTTTTGGTTCAGAAAGTTTGACTCTTTGCCACGATTCTACTTTTTAAAACAATTAAAAGCTTTAGCGTAAAGAGCGAGGGATTGCGGAGGGGACAACTCATTTCATATACGGAGTAATTTCTGTTCGTTTTAAGTTTTAATGTCGCTCCTTACTTTCAGCTAAAAAAATTAGTTTTTTTTTATTTAATTTCATTCAAAGATATGAACATGAAGCGTTGGTTTTATATTGACCACTTACATAATAAGGAACCCTTAGCCCAGTGGCTACACAAATCATGTTCTCAAAGAGGAACATTTATGGACTCTCCGACTGCTTTGGCTAGAACGGTAATTTTAGTATTTTTATGTGATGCCTGGTGAGCCTGGGTGGGGACTATGGGGTGACCAAGATCTCGAAATTTGCCCACTGGTTTTAATCCCCATCCTTAAAAAGGAACCCTTAACTATTAAATCACATTTAACATCACCTAGATAATAATATGAAAAAGACGCCAAAATTGTAGTTTTGTTAAAAATTGCACTTATTTTAGTGCTATAAAGTCCAATTTATATAAAAAAAAATCATGTAGACATGGGTATAAGCTTTTCAATGAGCCATTAAACATCTTTCTACAGCCACGATGCAACTTTTTAGCATTGGTGAAAAATAAAACAAAAAAGATACAAGTCACTGGCACCCTTGCACAAAAATGGTCTTTTTTGTTTTTCAAGATGGATGTTTCATGACCCCAGACTAGGTTTTGGACCATGGTGCTTAAAATGGTGCACTTTTCGTTTCGATTCATGCCCTCTTCAAAAAGTTTGGGCTCTTTTCAAAATTCTTAAAAAAAAATTGGCAATACTTTTTTATTATTAAGATAAACATATATGGTAGTTACCGTTCTTGAATCGCCTTAAAAAAAATATTTCTCACTACAAATCTTTTTTAGGATGTATCTTTAAACTTTTGGCTTCTAAGGGCCATGGTTGGGCCTTTAGTAGATTGCAACTACTGCTGCAAACATGATTCCAATTTATGAAACCCTCCTTGTAATTTTGTACCTATACCTTCTGTATTATGAGCGTTAAAAAAATGAAAAAGTTTTTATAAGTCAAACCACACACTTAAAATCTGAAAGGGGGGAGGTTGTTGAGGCCTCAGTCCCTTTTCATTTTTTTATTATTAAGAAATTTACGAAAAGCGTATTCTTTAGATTAAAAACTGAAACTTCCTTCACGACGCATCCAGATCAGCCAAATTTGGTGGTATAAATCTCGTCGAGATCAAAGGCTTCTTAGGCTATACTCCCCCCCCCCAACCGAACAACTTCATGAACGTAGCGGATTTTTGATCAGTAAATCAGATTCCTTAATTTATTTAAATAGTTTTGGAAATATGATGTTTTAGAGTTTTTCTTACTATAAAAAAGGACCAACAAAGACAATCACAACTGGATTTAGGGTGCTAGTGTAACATGAAGTGTTGCAACATTTGGTCGGCTTCAACAAATAGTTAAACAGGTAAAAACAAAGAATAAAAATATTAAAGAAAGAATAGCCAATTTTTTGTATGGTGTTTGTTTTTTCTCATATTTATATGTTATTCTCTAATATGAATGATGTCGTCCAATCTACATGGTATGCCCTAAGAAGAACGTTTTCTTACAAAAAAAGACGAGCCCTTCCTTAAGGACGGTCTCAGAAGATGATGTATTCTTAAAACCAATTATATTCTCTACTTCCTGACACTCAGGGAATGTTGAAGTTTAAAAATACACCAAGTATAAAAGACGCTTGATCTTTTTATCCCAAAGTATAAAACTAAACATAATCTACGTTATTTTCTGAAGTAGTAGCATACACTAGCTACGGTGATTTGCCTCAAATGTAGCACCTATTGAAGTCCAAAAAAATTAAGGTTTTGACCCGGCATTTCAGCAACAGAATTTTTTGTATTAAAATGCTCAGAAAAATTTGCTTATTATTAACCCAAATTCAGCTAAAATCAGCCCTCCAGAAATGCCCTCTTTTCCGGGAAAAGAGGAAAAAAAGGGGGAAAATCTCGGATCTAAACTTCTGTATTATTTTGTAGATTAAAAGTCAAAAAAGATTAAAAGTTAAAGGTCATATTCTATTAATTAAAGTCAGGAGAGACCAAAAAATGACATCAAAATTAAAATATTCGAACACTTAGTTCCCCATTTCCACCCTAAGCGAAATCAAAGGGGGGGGAGATATAAAATCAATTTTAATCTGTGCAGTGGGTAGTGGATTGAAAGGTTGTTTCCTACTAATTCAAGTCTGGGGAAATCAAAAATGATATCTGAATCAAATGATTCCATCACTTTGTACGTCATTTCCCCCCTAGTTGGGGTCAGAACGGGAAAAAATACCATTTGTGGTATCATAAATGTGAGGTAAAGGCCAAGGATAAAATTGCCGAGGATATGGAAGATGCAGCTAGACGGCATAATAGTAAAATATTGTACTGACATGTTATTAAATTGAGAGGGAGTAGTCAGTCCGGACCTGTCCTGGTCAAAGATAGGAACGGGGTCACAATTATTGATGAGAAAAGAGTTAAGAGAGATGGGTTAAACATTTTGAGAACGTACTAAACCAAGAAAAAGTTGCAGGAAAGGCTATAGAGGAAAATCAAAAAGTTTGTGATACCTTGGATGTGAAGGAAGATTTGTATTTTGAGGAAGAATTAGCAACAGTACTAAAAGGAATAAAAAATAATAAGGCTCCAGGTGCTGATAATGTGGTAAATGAGTTTCTTAAATATGGTGGCTCTGAGGTTAGAAATAAGTTACCGCAGATTATGATTATGTTTTTCGAAAAAGGAGAAGTACCTAACGATTTTAGGAAAACGTTAATTAAACCACTAAATAAGAAAGGTGATAAGAGTGAGTGTCGTAATTATCGAGTCATTAGTCTGGTCTCTGTAGGGAGCAAATTACTTAGTAATACGAAACTTTTTAGACTGAGAAATGCTGTAGGCGAAGTTTTAAGAGAAGAACAGTGCGCTTTTAGAAGTTGTAGAGGATGTGTTGACCAAATTTTCCCTCTCAGGTTAATATTTGAGAAGTGCTTTAGTTGTCGAACATCTTTGGTCCTCAGTTTTATAGATTATGAGCAAGCGTTCGATTCTGTTGATAGAAGAGCTTTAGGAGCATGGCATAGTATACCAGACAAATAGATTAAAGTGATTAGTGCTATGTACGAGAATAACACTACTGCGGTTAAGGTAGGAAATGAGGTTAGAAGCTGGTTTTGTATTAAATCAGGAGTTAAAAAGGGTTGTGCTCTATCCTTCTTTATATGAATCATTTTGATGGACTTTGTCTAAGGAGTACAGGAAAGACAAGGGAAGAACACGGAATCTAATGGTGAGGAATAACTCTCCTGGACTTAGATTAAGCTGATGATTTAAGCATCCTAGATGAAAGTATGAGCAAAATGAATGAAATATAAGAGGTTTTGCGAGTTCAGAGTACTAGAATAGGTTCGAAAATTAATGTTAAGAAGACTAACTCACTAAGGCTAGAAATAAGTGTAGATGAAAATGTGATGTTGGGTAATGAAAAGATTGATCAGGTGGGTAGCTTCACTTACCTTGGTAGAATTATTAGTAAAGACGGTGGGAGCAGTGAACATATTAAAAGTATAATGGCCAAGGCTCAGGTTTTTTTTCACAGTTAAAGACAGTTTGGAAGAATAGGAAGATAAGCTTGCAAACCAAGATTATAATATTCGAAGGTACAGTGATGACAGTGGTCAAATATGGCTCTGAAGCATGGGCGCTCCGAAAAGTGGATGAAGATTTACCAGATGTTTTCTAGAGAAATTGCCTACGGATGGTTCTGGTTACCTGGCTGACTGACCGTATTTCAAATAGTAGGCTGTACGAAAAATGTGGTTCAATGCTGCTTTCTAGGGCTACAATCAAAAAAAAAGTTGAAATGGCTAGGGCACGTTCTGAGCATGAAGGATGACAGATTGCCGACGATTTTCCTTTTTGGCCAACCGTGTAGGGCTGAATGGAAAGCAGGTCGTCCTCTTCTGGGGTGGGATGATATCACAAAAAAAGATTTAAAGGATATGGGAACTACCTGAGAGGGTACAAAGAGACTTTGAATAGATTGGGATGGAGGAGGAGCGTGCTTAGCTTTGTTGGTCTCGGGCTGCTTGGTGCTGCGGTGAGTTGTTAGTAGTAGTAGTAGTAGCCGTGTGGTATCATAATAATGTAATACATAATAGAAAAAATAAATAGAAGATCACTTCCCATTAGCTGAAATCAAGGGAGATCTAAAACAGCATCAGAGTTGAAAAATTCCGTCGCATAGAGCCATACTTACACTCTAAATTGGGTCAGAAGAGGAAGAAAAATCTGAACATTGTTTTTTTTAGTATTTGGTCAATTGAGCGGTATTTTCCTATTCATTCAAGTTTAGGGGTGCCTAAAAAGACATTACAATTGAATTATTAAATCATTTGGTACCTCATATCTAATCTAAGTGAGGTTGGGGGGGGGGGTAAAGCCCCTTTTTGCTATTGGCTCACTTTTGGTTTTAACTGTGCTTTATTGCCATTTCACGCCCGTGAACTCAAATACGAACTAATCGGGTTTTTCTATTAGTATTAAACTGACTTCAGAGGTTTGGGTGGGGGCTAATTTTACTTGCAACGAATTTTCTGGCTGGATATCTCTTTTTTTTCAGGGATAAAGCGTAAACTTGAATAGAATATTTTCTTCAAACTATCTTTAAGGTCTGTCTTTTCTCTCCCATCCTCACTCTTTAGGACTAAATGGAGCGATGAAAACATCAGAAGATTGTCATTTTTAACTTCATTGCTGGATGTGACAATTTCAGTATTATTATAAAAAAAAAAAAACGAAAAAAAAAATGAAAAGTAAATATTAAAGCAAAAAAAACTAAATGTTAGCATCTTCAATCACAACTTCGTTTTCCATCACTGTAACTCTGAAAGAATCACAATTTTGTTTTGACTGAAAGGCTATTGAAAACAGAAAATTTGGCTTAATCTCATATGTTATTGGAATCATAATGGTCCAAAGGAACATTGAGGCAGCTTGTTGCATGGCACTGGTTACAAGCAATAGTGTCGAAAAGGTCACTCTTTTTTTTGCATGTGCATCGAAGGCTATCACAGTCAGCTTTACAGCTGCAGTGAATCAGTTTGAGAAGACTTTAAGGAGTAGGTGGTGTATCAGTCAAAATGGATATAAAACTGTTTGACGAAAGTGTACATCACCCGTCTTCAGATTTCTAGCTTTCAGACAGTCCAGTCTCCAGCCCCAGATTTGAGCAATTCTGCATATATTATTAAGTATATTTTTGTGAACATTTTGATTTTTATTCGTATGAAAATACTGTACAAATTCAGATTCCGGTTGTTCATCCCCCTCTGCCCGTGCTTGGGGTGAAAATGGGGTACTCAATGATAGAATATTTTCATTCTGATGTCATTTTAAACCTTTCAATAACTTCAATCCAGAAAATTTTGCAAAAATTTAACTTTAAGCCCCCCCCCTTCCCTAAAAGAGGAGTATATCTTCACTGTTGATTTCAAGCGATTTTTTATATATTATTAAGAACTTCTTTTTAAAATTTTTATGTTCATTTGTGTGCGAATACTGCACAAACTAAAATTCTGATTTTTCACCACCTGTGACCTCTTTTAGGATGGAAATAGGGTCCAAAATTATGGAATTTTTCAATTCGGATATCATAATGATAGAATATTTGAATTTTAAAATCATTTTTGGTCTTCCCAGACCTTAATTGATAGGAAACAACCTTTCAATCCACCAAATACGGTACAGATTAACATTATGGTTTACATACCGCTCTGACCTCGTTTACGATGGAAATGGGGTACTAAATGATGTAATTTTCCAATTCTGATCCACTTTCGGTCTCCCTGAACTTGAATTAATAAAAAACGAATTTTCAATTCAGAAAATTGAAATTTGAAAAAAGGGTATTTTTGCAAGGCTGATTTAGCATATGTTATTAAGCAAGTTTTTCAAAACATTTTGGGGCAAATGCTGAGGTTTAGTTCTTTTTGGACTTTTTGGTCTAGTCCATTTTGGACAGGCATTTGATAGTAAAATCATTTTGACGTTTTGTCTGTCACTCGCGATTAACACAAAAACACTTTATAGATAAGTACACATCTACCGGTACTGCGTTGCATTATTATTTACAGTTGTGGCGTATCGTTGTGGTTCCGATTCAATCATCAATCAGATATAAAAATGGACACGGTGTATGACTCTAGCTTATCCTAGATATCCTTAAAGGCCTGGGCTGTAAAGTTCAATCACCGTAATTCACAATCCTCGGTCATTGTTCACATGTCCCATTGACCTAGGGTGCTTTCCCTATTGATTTGAATCAGTTTAGTAAAAACTGCTGAAAATCTAATGATAAGAGGTGGGGGCCATGGGCCCACTTTGTGACACCGATACAGATAGAAAATTCGCGTACGGTTCTGCTTCCAACACAGTTCAACATGTGTACGGTTCCATTAAAAAGCTGGCAGAGGGTAGCAGATGGGGCTCGAGGGGCCAAGGACCTATTTTGTGTCTCAGATGATGCATATGGAAAATATTGGCTTGTTTCCAACATAAACTAGATGCACTTAATTTCATTCTGCTTAAAAGTTAAAGGTGGGAGGGATGGTGTGTTAAAGAAGTACCTGTGCCACACCGGTTCTCTCATCATACAGATAAAGAATCCTTCCATAATTTCGGTTCAAAAACAGGTGCAACGTGCCGACCGTATTGTTTTAATGCTGTCAGTGCAAAGGGGGGTTGATAAAGGAAACGATAGGATATGTTCAAGGAGCCACAGGACAACTTTATGCCTCCTAGAATATGAATTGAAAATCTGTTCATGGTTCTGATTTTAACAAGATGTAATATGCCTGCTTACCTTTAAAAAAAATGGCATGGAGAAGGCCAACTAAGAGTATTGGAGGGGCCATAGACGCCCTTGGACTATTCAATAATATAATTAAAAGTCACTGTGCGATTCTGGTTCAAAAGAAGCAACATAACTTTCTTTTTGCCAAAATTTTGGGATGATAAGAGTTGAGGAGGATGACAAAGGGACCAAGAGGCCATTTTGTTCCTCCATTTAGTTTTCGCAACGAATCACTTCGTTTCTGAGCAGAATCAATGTTTATTTTTATTTCGAGGCTTATCACAACCAAAAAATTGCCAATCCCCTGAAGTTATTAAAATGTTATGCCTCACCAACAAACTTAAGAAATACCGGCAAGTTTTATGTGGGAATTTTATCTCTTTTAGTTCAAAAGCTGATAACTTGAAACGCTGACCAGCTTTCTAATATTACTAATTAAAATGGAGCAAACAGAGCCTTAAATTCTCTAGCAATAAGGAAAATATTGAAGCTTAGAAAGCAAATTTGATACCATATCTCTATCTTAGTCCCAAACACAGAGAACAAAGTACAAACTTTACCAAAATCGCAAGGAGGAATGGTATGGCCCCAAAGGGAAAATACTCCTTTTTTTATCTCTAAATGTCCTAATTTGTATTCTAAGAAAAAATTTTAGAGGCGGAGCCAAAGAACTATCACAAACCTTTAAGAGCTTTCAGGATAAATCTGACTTTTATTTAAAACTGCTGCCTGCTTTCCTTGACTGTTTCAAGCTCAAATGATAAACAACTTCAGATTATCCTTTCTGATATAAGCTGTAAAACCTCACCTCTGCTCATGCACCAGAGATTCTGGCTCAAACAAGCGAAACTATCCTTTTAAGCCCCAGGCTAGAAATATAGATACCTTTCTAAAATGTAGCACCATATTAGCCTAATTTATCTATTACTGGGCTTTCCATGGTAGAGGAAGGAATATTTAAGAAATTGAGGTGCTACCTCCAGATGTGTAAAAAATTATGTCTCCGCAATTTATCTGTAGAATAGCAATATACCTGGAAAAGATGACTATTAAAAAGAAATCTTAATTTATTGATTAAATTCAGTGCTTTCATTGTGATAGGAATTTGGAAGACTAGAGATTGTTGAAATTCGTATATATGACCTTTTCCTTTTTTTGCATATGGCTTTTTTTTGGGGGGGGGGCTTTCAGTCTACCTTACCTTATTCGCTAACAAAGCGAGAGGACCACACTTTCCATCAAAACTGCGTAAATGGAGCTTTGTAGATTCTTGTGATAAACTGTAGTCGGTGGCTAAGAAAAAAAAAATATTCAATCACGCCACATAATACGCCATCCTACAAACTATTTTCCCCAGCCAATAAGCCAAAACCATAATTCGTATCGGAATGATTCTTGTCATAACCAATATCTTTATTCTCAGGGTAAATAGCAATATTTTCTTTTTGTAATTTGACTCTTTGGTAATGTATCTTTCAGTCCGTAAATATTTTTTACATCTTCCTTAGTTTTTTCTATATTTGTGAAAGGATTCGGCTGAAATTGAAATTTTGACAAACACCTCCATTCTCTTTCGAAAAATGAGAGCTCCCAAAAAGTTGTTTTGCGCATACGCTTTGTATGGGCCACTGCAAACTTTTGGTTTCGGTTGAATTAATTTGTTCCAATCTATTTGAAAAGCTGCAATTTCCTCACTCTACCTTTATTTTTTATAATATAGCTTGATAATGAAATTTCTGAGGAAGACAACCAATTTGCCGTAAAATTTAATTAAAAACTTTGGAATCTTTTTCACTAATTTTGGTGTAGTTGAGCGTAAAAGACTGAGATGATTATGCTCTTTTAATATCCACAACAAAGATAGCCGATGTAATAAGCAAGGGACCCCCTGGTGAGGCAATATAAATTCAAAAGAAGCAGACAACTATTTTGTTTATATGCTTTACTGAGCACGACATTCAAAAAAGGGGGGTAAATATTGAACATAGCAAGCAAAGACATAGTGACAAGAATTGCAAATTTGAAAATGGATGACGCACCTATAGTTCCACAGGAGAAATAATTTTGACATGAACTTAAAAGAAGCCCAAAAAGGAAAGTTAATAAATTACATATAGTTATTTTCGTTCAAAACATAAGGTATATTGATGAAAGCCTGAAAAATAGTTTTGATTTGAATCCTGATTATGTTAGAACAAATCTATCTTTTTTTTTAGAATCGAATGCAGCTATTCCGACGAAGAAAAAACGCCTATTTTGGGTGTCTGGTCCCGTTTATCAAGCTACTAATATGCCTTTTCTTAAGTTAAACTCAAACAATTTCAAGGGATAGAGCTTCTATTTATTTATATATATGTTATTTTTCCCCTGGCCACTTTGTAAGGAAAGAGTGGTTGTAGAAACTTGGAAGGGTAGTCGTTCGATTGGAAATTCAAAGTTTTAGTACATTTTTAAAAGTCAAAATTACTGGAAGGCAACCAATCTCCTTCCCATCCCATCTTCCCCACCCCCCAATAACCTAACAAGATCTGATCAAAACTTCGAGCTTATCATTTTGCTTGAAATAGTCAAAAGGTCTTATAAATTTGCCTCCAGAAATGACATGAACCCCAAAGTCCCCGAGACAAGGGCCTTAGATTATAAACATTGACAATTTTATACAGATAGGCTTTATTTGAGAAAAGGGGGCTATGTCTGACTTTGCGTAAAACTTTGGCTCGAAAGTTGCTTGAAACTTTCAGGGATCATTCTATAGGTTAAAGACAATTTATTTTTGGGACATAGTGGGCATGTAAACAGTTAAGTTTTTTTTAACGAGTGCTTTGAGACCTGCAGGTGTAATTTCTTGAGCTAAGAAAACCTAATGTACAAAAAGTATTTCGAGACACGGCCCCCTTCCAAAAAAGGGGCCCAAAAATGGGCAAAAAACTGTTTTGTTGATCGGCCATAAGTCCTTCTGCTAAAAGGACCCTAATACAGAGGGCAAAATAAAAACAAATATGTATGTATATATTGGTTCCCAGCAATGCCGACCCCGACAAGAGCCCAGAAAGTGATCAAGATTTTACCCCCGTTCACTTTGTATGGTAAGACTTGTAGTTGTTACTTGGCAGTGGCGTATAAGATTGGAAACTGAATTTTTTTTTAGCAAAAAGTGACTGTAGGGCAAGGAGGCTCTTTCCTGTGCTTTTTTCTGCTAAATGTCCCCAATAATTATCATGATACTTGGATCCAAATTTAGGAGTCAAATACAAAGGCAAAATTGAAAAAAATATATATATTGGTTCCCACTAATGCCGGACCCGACAAGAGGCAAGAGATTTGCCAACATTTTTTCCCGTTCACTTCGTATGGTAAGAGCCGTTGTAGATACTTAGCAGGGGCGTATTATATTGGAAACTTAAAACTTTTAGCCAAAAGTGACTGTAGGGCAACCAGGCGCCCTCCAGTTCCTTTTTCTGCTAGATGACCCCAGTAACCACCATGATGCTTGTATCTAAATTTAGAGATCAATTTAGTTCAAGAACTTTGAAAGGTCTAATTAGCATGCCCCTGGGATCGATCTCATTTCTTGAGCCCAAGTACCAATGATCCTAAACTACATCATTACTCAGAGATTAGTTTTAGTTAAAACGGACCCAATATCTGGCCTTGGCAGCTCAATCGTCTAGGAGCTATTGGAGATCATTTACTAGGCATAAATTTCCAGATTCCACAAGGGTATACTCTAGAAACAAAACGCATACTTCAGATAGTGTTGGGTAAAGAAGAAGGAGGGGTAGGAGTAAAAGTGACCTCAGTTCTGCATTATTGGGGGGGGGGTCAATGATTTTTATCTCCAGTCAACCTGAAAGTCTTACATTATAAGCTGAAGCCAGACGTAGAATTCACGGTCAAGTAGCGATGTAAAATATAAGATGCTAGATATATCCTGGTTAACAATTAAATAAAAAAAACAAGTTTTTTCGACTGAAAGTAAGGAGTGACATCAAAACTTAAAACGCACAGAAATTACTTCGTATATGAAAGAGGCTGCTTCCTCATCAACGCCCCGCTCTTTACGCTAAAGTTTGACTCTTTCTCTCAATTCTTCTTTCTAAAACAGTAAAACACTTTAGCGTAAAGAGCGGGGCGTTGATGAGGAAGCAGCCTCTTTCATATACGAAGTAATTTCTGTGCGTTTTAAGTTTTGATGTCACTCCTTACTTTCAGTTGAAAAAACTTGTTTTTTTTATTTAATTTCTGAACGTTTTTGAATCAATGCATGTTTTGATTTTGGCTCTCCGCAGAGAAATAATCAAAACGAAATTTGCATATTTTTTTTTTGGCTCAATGGCTTTCTCATAACTTTGATCGAATGATTTTGAGAAAAAAAGAGCGGGGGACGAAGCCTAGTTGCCCCCGATTTTTTGGTTAATTAAAAAGGCAACTAGAACTTTTAATTTTTTACGAATCTTTTTATTGGTAAAAGATTTACGTAACTTATAAATTAGCTTACGTAAAGAACTTTTGTATTCTCATGTTTTTATTACATATATGAGGGGATTCGCCCCATCGTCAGTACCTCGCTCTTTACACTAAAGCTTAAATTTTATCCCAATTCATTAAGAATGACCCCCTGAATCAAAAAAGCCGTAGAATAAGTAGTTGAAATTACCGAAAATACTTTAGCGTAAAGAGCGAGGTATTAGAAGGAGGTGAGCCCCTCATATGGGTAATAATTTCTGTTTGTTTTAAGTTTTATTGCTGTTCCTTACTTCCAGCTGAAAAAGCTTTTTCACTTTTATTTTTTAATTGTTTTTTTTTAAATAATGCTAGTAAATCCTGCTCTCCCTTCATGGAAATTTTCTTCTCCCATTACAAATTCTCGAAGGAAAGTTCCCCCAGCATATCCCCCTCTTCTCAACCCCTCCCCCAAACCAAAAAAATCCTCCTGAAAACGCCTGTATACTTCCCAATAACCATTACTATATGTAAGCACAGGTCAAAGTTTGTAACTTGTTGCCCCTCCCACGGGGACTGTGGGGGAGTAAGTCGTCCCCAAAGACATAGTTATAAGGTTTTTAGACTACGCTGAATAAAATGGCTATCTCAGAATTTTGATCCGTCGACTTTGGGAAAATAATTAGCGTGGGAGGGGGCCTAGGTGCCCTCCAATTTTTTTGGTCAATTAAAAAGGGCACTAGAACTTTTCATTTCCGTTAGAATGAGCCCTCTTGCAACATTCTAGGACAACTGGGTCGATACGATCACCCCTGGGGAAAAAAAAAAAACAAACAAAAAAACAAAAAAACAAAAAAAACAAATAAACACGCATCCGTGATCTGCCTTCTGGCAAAAAATGCAAAATTCCACATTTTTGTAGATAGGAGCTCGAAACTTCTACAGTAGGGTTCTCTGATACGCTGAATCTGATGGTGTGATTTTCGTTAAGATTCTATGACTTTTAGGGGGCGTTTCCCCCTATTTTCTAAAATAACGCAAATTTTCTCAGGCTCGTAACTTTTGATGGGTAAGACTAAACTTGATGGAACTTATATATTTAAAACCAGCATTAAAATGCGATTCTTTTGATGTAGCTATTGGTATCAAAATTCCATTTTTTAGAGTTTTGGTTACTATTGAGCCGGGTCGCTCCTTACTACAGTTCGTTACCACGAACTGTTTGAAAAGAGTACCAGTAAATTTCAAGCCCGGCCTGGGAGGTCGTGTTGAAGCTCCGTGGGGGATGAATTGGACCTCAAATTTGGGAAGGGGACAAAGGTAAATGAGAGATGGTGTGTTTATCCAAACCCTCAATATCATGGGATTTACCCGAGAGATACATCCAAAGTTTCCGGTAGTGTCGGAGAGGGGGCAAGGGGATCAAGTTGTGCGTTGGAGAGAGAGCTAAAAATGCAATGTATGTGATTTCCCTTAATTTTTTGGTTCTGAAAATCAAAAATGGTCTACTTCAAGGTGGTAGGGTAATTTGAAGACACTATTTGTTACCACATTATCAAAACACTGTATCTGCAACATCTTGGGACTTGCTCGGGGTAAAAAGTTGAAAGTTTGACGGATACCTAAGGAGACCAATGTATCGCAAGTTTTACCTTAAAGGGAGTGGGCAGAAAGATCGGATGAGAAATACATTTTCTTTTCAATGCACCTAAACGCGGATTAAAAAAATGGCCCTAAGCAAAAAAGTGTACTATATTTCTATAGCATTAGAACTTGTTACCTATTACCTTGTATATAAATTTGAAATAAAGTAAACAAAAGACGAAGAAAAATAGCAAATAGTATAGTTTTGAATCATATTAAAACTAATATTTCAATCTGCAACCGCCTTTACTTTTTACTCTTTCTCATTAATAATAGGCAGGGCAATAGCGCTGCCTAAATAAAGAGCGATGTGGGCACAATGTTTTTTTTTTACCAAGACTTATCGTATAGAAGGAGTTATTGTAGAAACGTAACTCATTTGACTTGGAATTGAAAGTTCTATTGCCCTTTCTAAGATCCCAAATTGACTGGATGGCAGCCAGCCCCCCTCCCACACCCATAATTTCCCCAAACACATCCCATCAAAATTTTTGAGACAAATATTTTGTTCAGCATAGTTGGAAAGTCAAGTAACCATGCCTTACTGGTTACCCCCCACAGCCCTTGGGGCAGGGCTATAAGATATGTGACTCACCCATAGTTTACATATAGCGCCTGTTATTGAGAAAGATGGCCCCGTGTAACCTTTAGTGTCCAAAATGATGAGAGGCATCCAAATGAACTTTTCAGAAAATATTGACGGGAGTGTTGAGCTAAATCAGAACATGTCATGTGCGTACGGGTTCTGTCAGGAAGGACAGAGTGTATTAATTGGAACAGTCAGGAAATAATAAGAGGGATGACCAAAAAGGTAATATTTACATGCTAATACTACTACTGCTGCAACTACTACTACTACCACAACTGCTGCCACTGCTGATACTTCTACCGCTATTACCTTTACTACTACTGCTTCTGTAGTAAGTTCTATAAAGGCTGATGGCATTGATGGGAAAGTTCGAGAAAATGTTGTGGGGAAAGTCGAACTAAATCCAAATATGCTATGTGCATATATATTATAAAAGGGGCGCATTAGCAATAAGTTTGGAACGGCTTACCGTATGGGATCCTGAGGGGATGTTCAACTGGCTAAAAAGAAAAATGTGCATACTACTATTGCTGTGTATACTGCTGCTACTACTGTTAGTACTACTACAAATACAACATTACTACTGCTATTACTGTTACTATTACTTCTGATACGATACCACCACTGCTACTACTACTCCTACTCCTACCATTGCTATTATGAGACTAGTACTATTAAGACTAAGGGTGTGAAGGTGAAAATTTGAGAGAATATAGAGGAAACAATTGAACTAAATCAAAACACACTATCTGCATGCAGATTGTCGAAAGCGTGTATCTGAAGACTGAATTAGGGTATTAAGCTGGAATTTACGAGGAATGCTTAAAGGGGAGGATCGGTAAACCAAAAGACAATATTTGCACGCTACCACTACTACTAGTACCGCTGCTACTGCTGCTTCTACTACTTCTTTTACTACGACTATAACAACTGCTTCCATAGCGAGTAATGCAATGAGTGAGGATATTGATGCGAAAATTTTATGAAATGTTAAGGGGAAAGTTGAGCTGAAATGGGAAAGAAGTCATGTTTAACCTTTAGTGCTCAAAAAGACCAAGGTCACTCGTGTGAATCTTTCAGAGAAGCAAAGCGGAGTGTTGAATTAAATCAAAATACGTTATGTACATATAGGTTGTCAAAAAGGCTCAACTCAGGAATCAATAACGGTATTAAGTTGGCAATTTAAGGGAGTGATGAGGGGATGATCCATTGCCAAAAAAGAAAACATTTACACGCTACTACCATTACTACTGTTCCTACTACTATTACTACTACTACTACAACTACTACAATCGCTTCCACTACTGCTACTACAACTACTATTTCTGTAGTGACTACTTCTAAGGCTGACAGTATTGAGGTAAAAATCTGTAAAAGTGTTACGGGGAAAGTTAAACTAAATCATAACAAACTATGTGCATAGAGATTGTCAAAAGGGTGTGTCAGAAATATATTAGAAACGGCTTAGCGTATTAAGCTGAAGCTTTCATCGGATGACGAGGGGGATATCCAACCGACCAAAAGAAAAATATGTACATACTACTACTGCTACTAATGCTACTGCTACTGCTGGTACTATTAGAACTAATACAAAACTAAAGCAGCTACTACTACCACTGCTACTACTAAAATGATACCAGTACTACTAAGACTAAGGGTATGAAGGTGAATATTTAAGAGAATATTGAGAGGAAAGTATATCCAAATCAGAACATACTATGTGCCATCAGGTTGTCAAAAGGGTGCACCAGCAATATGTCAGGAGTGGCATAGATAATTAAGTCGATACTTTATAAGTGCTTTGAGTTGGATTTTAAAGTCACCAAAAGGTACTATGTGTATACTACCGCTACTACGATTACTGCAAATAGTGAGTATAATAGTATTAAAGGAATAATGTATGGGAATGCATAGGAGGAGTTTCAACTAAATCACAACTAGCTATATGTATGCAAGGTTTCAAAAGGGCATAAAACCAATATTTTAGAAGCGCTTTAGAGTATTTAAGTTGAAACTTTCAGGGCCTGTTGAACTAACCAAAAGGTACTATATGCATGTTACCACTGTTGCTACTATTGCAAATGCTACAACTACTACTTCTACTGATGTTAAGGGTAACAAGGTGAAACTTTCAGGGAGTATTTAGAGTGATGTTGAAGTAAATCAAAATACACTGTCTTCCTTTTAGTTGCAAAAAGGGTGTATAAGCTATTTCTCAGGAACATCCTCGAGTATTGAGTTGAGACTTTTAGGGCGTGCTGAGAGGGATGTTGAACTAATCAAAAAGCACTCTGTGCCTACTCCAACTATTGCTACTTCTGCTACTTTTACCATTGTTACTGTGACTAATACTACTGATTCTAAGAGTAAGAAACTGAACCTTTCAGGAAATGCTCTGGGGGATGTTGAAAGAAATCAGAACTTACTCTATGCATGCATGTAGCCAAAGGGCGTATCAACAGTATCCCAGGAATAGTCCAGAGTATTGAGTTCAAAATTTCTGGGCATGTTAAGGGGTCGTTGAACTAGGCAAAATGCAAAATGTACATGCTATACTACTGCTACTGGAGCTATTACTACTACTACTACGACCACCACTTTTAGTACTACTGAAGCTAAGGGTATTATGGTGAAGCCTTCAGGGAACGTTGAAGAGGATGGTAAATTAGGCTAAAATGAAACATGATATGGTGATGCAGATTATTAAAAGAATGTCACAGCTATGTATCAGGAACATTAGCGTATTAACTTGAGAGTTCCAGTGCATGTTGAGGTGGACGTTGGAACTAACCAAAAGGCACTATTTACACACAACGAAAAACAAAGAAGAACCAGAAATGACAAGCCTAACTTCGTTTCTCTCCCAGTTATCTATTTTTCGTTAAAGATTAATAGCACCAAAGACAAGGAAACTGTAATTGACGGTTTGTTAAGTGAATACGACGTCATTTGTATTCAAAAGCGCCACTTGACAAAGGACAATCTAAACGTTCTTCGAAGATCCATCCTCCACGAAATATTTCTTTTTGCTGCAAAGAAGACATGAGGATGCCCCTCCGGTGGTCTGACTATATTTGCAAAAAGGGCTTTGGAGACAAAATAGCCTTATCAATTCAGGGAATGGTTCTTGTGAATTTTTACATGCCCACTGAATACCACACGGTTATTTGTTTGCTCCTATTCTCTTGAGTTTGTGACGATATTTCAATGCTCCTTCGGGCTACACGTTCTGCAAAATAGGCTCTCGACTGTTTCCGGTGACTTGAAATGTAATCCGCGCCTCCATGGAGCGCGTAGCGACATTTTCCTTAACTGTCTCCCTCCTGCTTAAATGATCTGCAACAAAAGCGAAGACCTTACGCACACTCACAATGCTGGCGCTACATCTGATTTAGATAATTTTGTTTGCTCGCAAAATGCTAATGTAGTCGCCCCTATCATAGTCCTTGAGTCCAAGGCCTGCAGTTATCATCAACCCATTGCGTTTAAGTTGACCCCTCCGCTTGATGAACCAAGTAGTAAATATAAGTGGTACAACAAAAGGGACCGATCAAAGCGTGACAACAATTTATATATAGCCTACATATATATATATATATATATATATATATATATATATATATATATATATATATATATATATATATATATATATATATATATATATATATATATATATATATATATATATGTATATTTAAAATCTGAGGATGGTAAAAAATCTGACTTGTTGGTGCTAAAAAATCATTGTCTGACCGATCAGCTCATGAAACTGTGTGGGTTTGAACAGGTGATAGTATTAATGTACCCTAATCTCTTTATTATGGATCATTCACTGGGATTTGAAAAGCTTTTATAAGGTTAAGCTGTTTCTCAAACCTCTTATTTTTGTTGTTTAAGCTGTCATACGAGGTTAAACCTCTTATGCGCTGTATCTCAATCGCTTATTTTTGCTTCATGTCTTCGAGAAATATTTGACACGTTTCATTAAGTATCTCAATGTAGATTGTCATTGACACACTGGGGATCAGTATCTTAAAAAAAAGAAAAAAAAAATCAAATATAATGTTTTAAATCGAATGGTTTGAACAGCGACAAATATCGAACAAAAAAAAATATTCTGGAATGGAAATCCTAGAAAGTGATAAGCAGTCGAAGAAGTAAATTACATTTAATATTGAAGGATCACGTCTATTTGATGACAAAACTTTATATAGAAGCTAGTTACGCTCTATCACGTATAAATGCCTCGCAGATGTGGCATATTGCTAATTTGAGGTCTCATCTAGGCGGTCAGTAATGTCAGGGATCTAATCGTGTCACAAAGGGTTTCTTAAGCTCACACGGGAATACTCTAAACAGACTAACAACACATAGTAAAAGCATTTAATTTCACTTGATTAATCATTTAACTTGTATGGTTGGATTTACTATTGAAATTTACATTTTGAATAGTTATATACAAATTATTAGAAGAAAATAAATCACAAAAAATTTTTTAAATTTACTTTAATAGACACTAAAAGGAATGAAATTACATAAACTGTGCAAAAACCTTCAGTTTAATACAGCCTTAGATGAAGAGGTAATAAGTAATTATCCATGATAACAGCTATTATTATTTTTTCAAGTGCAGAAATGCCTTCTTTCAAACTATGTGAATTAAACAGACACATCAATCGCTTTGTATAATTTTAGTTCCATACTTTGCTGTATTTATGGTATGTAAAGCTGGTGAGAACAAGGTAAGCATTAATCACACCATGTATTGACAGCTATGACAGTTATAAAACTGTATGCCCCTGACATAACACGGTAATTCCAAGAATATGGTGTCAAAAAACTCAAGTTTATATATTCTATTATTTTCCCATTCGCACCTAATTTTCTTTATAACCAAGATCGAATAGGGCAGCATGATAAGTCGTTCCAGGTGGGCTATTTGGGATTCATTTTTTATTTTCTTATTTACATGAACATATTTTCTTCTTTGTGGGATTAGGCTAATGAATACCTTTTTAACATTCAACAATACAAATCTGTTTAAGAAGTAATTCTTCATTCTTTTCGTCTGTAGGTAGTCTTAAACAATTTATACCGAGCAATCAAATCTTTGATAGTAATTGTCAAACTAAATTATGCTAAATCCTTCATTTTGTTTTCAGGTACCGACCTGTTATTATTAACCAGTTTTCCATTCTAGGGATTCCCCTCTACAATAGGATTTTTTGAGGTCTTTTAGGGGCAAATTTTTTCAGTTAGGGATTAAGGGATTTTTGGGGATTTTTACAAGTCTTCTGGATTTTTTTCTAAATATAGTGATTTTTCACGATATACCGCATATATTCATTATTCAATTAAATAAATTATGCAGGAATCTAACTAATAAAAAAAATATGGAAAATAGTGGTCCATTATAACCCCCCCTCCAATATGTGCCGAATTAACATTTATGCAAATATACCATCTTTGAAACTTCTAATTTTGCACCATATCAGATATAGACCTCAGAATGTTATTGTTAAGAGGATATGTGAGCCTAGTTAATTGCAAAATTGCAAATATGTTCTATACTTCCTATTTCACAACATTTTCTCTAGTCGATTGTTTTCTTCATATTGATGGTTTTTAATCTCTATAATCTATCAGTTCCAAGTTAGATTTTCTTCTGTTAAAACCTTTGAAAGGGGATTTGATATGGATACTCCCTCTAAATCTGCAAATATATCAGAAATGGAGTCATTGAAAAAAAAGAAGGTAGGCATGCATTGAATATAATTTTCCTAATAAAAAAAAGAAATTATTGAAAAAGAAAATAGGACTTAGTGCTTTTCATAATATGATTTGTAATACAGCTAGATAGGCTAAATCGATTATAGTTTGATGACTGAAGTCATTAGGTAGTAATGAAAGGGGGTTGTCTCCTCTGGGTATTGTTTAATGGTTTTAGTTTTTACTCCTAACATTTAATCGATACTCCAATAATTCTCCAAATTCTCTTGTTTGTAATTGAAATACCTAATAAGTACGAATAGCTTCCTATTCTTTAGAGGTTTCAAGCTCTTATCTGCAAAAAATGTTTTTTTGTATTTTTTCTCAGAAGAAAGATCACGGATGTGTGTTGTATCCCAAGAGATGATTGTGTCGAACCAATAGTCTTAGAACACCGGGAGAGGGCTCATTTGAACGGAAATTAAAATTACTAGTGCATGATTTTGTGTGACAAAAAGAATTGGAGGGCAACCAGTTCCTTTCACACGTCCATTCTTTCCAAAAATCGTTCGATTAAAATTTTGAGATAGCAATTTGTTCAGCGTAGTTGAAAGATTCCAAAACTATACAAAAATATAAGCGGTGTCAACCTATACTCTTTTTCTATGGTTATAAGTTTTAACATGTAGTACTAGGAGACCAAACTTCGCTTTGTAAGAGGAATTTCAGACATAAAATGAGATTCAGTGAGCCTCTCCCCCTCCAAAAATGTATACCCCAAACACCCTGATTCACAGAAGAAAACTTTCGGGTAATTTTTCCAAGAGAAGTTTTTCCAGTTTTCCGTCTAAAAAATGAAAAAAACGACCCAAAAGTACAGTGTAATTTCTGGGACACCAGCAGTGATTTGGAAAGTGATTTTTTTTTTTTTTTTCATGGAAAAATTGTCCTGGCCTTCACAGATTTTGATAAGCATCGGTCTTATTGTTTCTTTAATAAAAAGAAGTTCCTTACCTTACCTTAGAACTTAGATCTTCCTGTGCGTCCAGAAGCGCCCAAGGCTGCCAAGAAGAGTCTCCAGTCGTCTCTGAAACTTGCGATGCGACGATATCTTCCCACTCCGGCTTAATTGAGGCATGAAGGTGCCGCAGGTCATTATTGTAGGTACGACGGAGTGTATTTTTAGGTCTCCCTCTGTTGTGGGTGCCTTCGGGTAACCAGAAAAAGTAGACTTGGGGATTTTGGAATCGTCCATGCGAAGCACATGTCCGAGGTAGCTCCATCTGCGCCTTCGTATGGTCTCGATGAGGGACGGTTGACCTGTGATTTTTCTAATTTGCTCGTTCGTTACCTTCTGGGTTCAATGGAGGCCGAGAGGTCTACGTAGGCACATGCTTTCAAACGACTGAATTCTCCTCTCTTGTTCTTGATTGAGATGCCATGTTTCAGATGCATAGAGGAGGACGGCAGGACGTTGCTGTTGAACAGACGGAGCTTAAGCCGGAGAGAGAATGTACTCGATCTCCAAACTTTTTTGAGTCTGTTGAAGGTACTGCTAGCCTGTCCAATTCGGGCGATGACTTCTTTGGCAGTGGATCCCGTGTTCTCAATGGTGCTGCCAAGATATTTGGAATGGACCACTTGTTCCACTTCGTTATCACCACATTTGATGTTCATAGGTAAGCCGCTAGTTGCCATACCTTTGGTTTTACTGGCGTTGATGTTAAGTCCAAAACCTTCTGTTTTTTGTTGGACGTTCGAGAGCAGCACTTGGAGCCGTGATTTGCAGGTTTCGAGGGGTCAGCAAAATCTAGGTCGCTCAGCAGGCGATCATTTAGGCGTAGCCCAATTGAGTCGACGCTCCTCAGTACGAAATCGATAACAATTGCGAACAGTGACGGGGATAGCACGCACTCTTGTTTCACCCCGGAGAGGATGGGAAATTTGCGTGAATTTCCCTCTGCTGTCTTCACACAACAGGTTGTATCTTCATACATCGCTATGATGAGATTTAATATGATATGAGGGATAATATAGCTGCGAAGGAGCTTCCAGAGTGACTGGTGGTCTAATGATTCGAACGCCTTTTCGAAGTCTATGAAGATCATGTAGAGTTTATTGCGCCATTCGCAGCTCTCCTCCGTGAGCATTCGCAGGGTGAATATCAGGTCCGTGCAAGAGGGGTTTGGGCGGAAGCCATGCTGTTCATCACGCAGGTATTCATCAGGGTGACGTTGTATTCGGGACGGGATGATGTGGGCCAACAATTTGCCAGGAATCGAGAGCAGGTTGATGCCTCGCCAGTTGTTACAGAGCGTGGCATCGCCCTTCTTGAAGAGCTTCACGAGCGTATGTGGAACCATTCTGAAGGTAGTTTTTCTGTTGTCCAGACGGTTCCGAAGAAGTCTTTCCAACAGGTGACATAGGTGTCCATGGATCATTTCAGTATTTCCGCCGTGATGCGGTCGTCTCCTGGTGATCTGCCATTTTTCAGCTTTTTGACTGCCTTCAGAATTTCGTCTTCAACCGGGGGCTCGGTGTTGATGTCTAACGAGATCTGAGGATCTTCGGGGATGGAGATTGGTTTTTCCGGGGGTGGGTTGTTCAGGATTTTCTCAAAGTGGTTGGCCCACACCTCCTTCTTCTCTTCAGGACCGGTAACCAGTATCCCGTTTTCGTTCTTCACCGGACCGTCACTGGCTCTCTTCTTCCCAATGATCTCGTTCGTTATCTTGTACAGCGACCTGCTCTCTCTGTTCTTGGCAGCTTCTTTAGCTATCGCGGCCTTTGCTTCGTAGAAATGGTTCCAAAGATAATATTTATCTCCCAATATATTTCAGTTAATTACTGACAATTAACTAAAAAAAGCTTTTTCCACAAAATAAGTTCGTCAAGGACAAGTAAAGAACTCCATTAAACCAAAAATGAGCAAAAATAGAGTCATATAATCTACCAAGTGTAAACTACCACAAATCGGCATCAATAAATAAATAAAACCCAAAACGAACATAAATTACAATAAATAACCGAGTCAAACTCAAAACGAATAGAAAATAAAGTGATTAGGGTTCACAACCCATAGGCTTACTCAAGGCCTGAACATAATTTGTACTTTACAGAAAAAAATAAAATATTTCTACTTTAATGACTTCAATAAATGAAATGTCATTAAGATTTTAAAGAGTAAATGTGAGCATAACCATATTAAACTGACAATGCACATTCATCTGTATTTTTTTTTTTTTCAGCAGAGCGAAAATAGTGTCCTGGCCTTGAAGGCATAGGGGTTGTGAGCCTCGAGCATGAGGGGTACGCAAAAGACCGCATGAGGGGTTGTTTGAGTCGGTCACTTATTGTAATTTAAAGTAAACAAATAAGAGTGGGGCAACCGTAGCTTTAAACTTTCTTTTGGCTATAGTATTATTTTCACTTTACTGAAAACAAAACACATTTCAAATAGCTTTCATTTATTATTATAAAAATTGAATGATCCACAATTATTGGAACTTCCAAAAAACATATTTTGGAAAAATTATTGGAACTTCTTTTTTATTTATGCATCATATTTTGAACAGTCAATTTAGTTTCGATTAGACATTTTTCCTGATCGTCTTGAAACTTATATTGTTAAGTGCACGGAAAGGGGGCATCAATGCAATAGAAAAAATAGAAAAAAATATATTGGTTTGCCTAAAAGTGGGATCCATGGAGAGGTAGTAATATTTTTTGTCTCCGACCGGTTTGAAACTTACAGACATAAATTTCTTGACATAAAACAAACCCCAATGCACAAATAATCCAGCAGGAAACATGCACTACCTAAAAGTGTTTCCCACAAATGGACAAAAAAAAATAAATTAAAACTTACACCTATATTTTCTCATTGCCTTTAAACTTCACCTTAATTCTGAAGGCTGGGAGAACACCCAATACAAAGGGAAGTGTTTTTTTTTTTTTTTTGAAAAAAAAGACGGGTTGCACTTTTAAGGGTCCGAAACACGCTACAAGGAGTTTCTTAGATAAGTAGCTATTGGTGTTTTTTTTTTTTAATATGAAATTAGCCAAAATGCATCATATGCCAAGAGAGATATAAAAAATTCAATCCACTTTGCAGGTTTGACCGGACATTTAAGACGCTATGTTTACTTTTATTATTAATATCTTCTCTTACCGACATATTTCACAAAAACTATTTCTACCAGTATATTAGAATGGAATTCGTATCATAAACATTTCCTGGCTCTAAATTATAATATTTGTGAGAGTCATTGCCCTCCATTAACCTTGCATCACAGGGGCTAGCAGTTGCTTCTAAACATCAATCACAGGTGATTCTTTTGACAAACTGTTCCTTCCTACTCATGATTTCATACTTCTAATGCCAAAACATCCGCATAAATTCAAATCTCCAAATACATCGGTATTCATACAATAGAATACGCGCTTGGCTAATAGAAAGAATTCTTGAAAAAATTACTGCGTTTCCAAGCGGCTCTTATAACTGTTCATTAGACAGGCGGTGCAATATCAAACAGGGGACGGACCTTCATAATATGATGCATCAACATCAGATTGAATCCATTCGATTGAGGCTTCAATTCATGGAATTTTTCGTCTTAAGCCCCAAATACATGCCCAGGATTTGATAAATGAAGCATTACTTTTCTAGACTGTAGCCCCAATGTCTCAGGGGGGGGCATTGTGGGCTTTTTAGGAAACCAGAGACAGGAGCTGTGAAAATAAAATATGATACATAATCTGTGGTAGCTGGAAAATTTTATATTGTCTTTGATACTTTTTTTCTATTAGAGAACAGATATAAGGAAAAACATCGTTCGGGAGTTTTGATTGCTATTAATATATTTAGTTATTTTTACTAGATATTGTTTTTAAGTTTCCAAGATACAGCATCAGCAATATTGATGTCAAAAGCTGTTTTTTCAACTATTTCTGCTTGTGAGAAAAAGTGGTATAGCAGATTTTGGACAAAATAAATGCTTCAAATAGTTTCAAGACCAAATAAAGTAAGAGAAAAATGATTAAGGCAATTGATCGAGTGTAGTAAGCTTAGTAGGTAGTGTTAATTCAACAAAGTCTCAGGTTGACGAAAAAAGGAACACAGAAGTTTCTTAATTCCAGCAGCCATTTGTAATCAGCGGCTTGTTTTATACCATTAAGTTATTTATGCCATTTTAGTGTTTACTTTTAAAATCAAACTATTTGCTTTTGAGCTTTTTGAAGTATCTTGCTTTGAAAAAGCCAGTAGAAAAAGCCAGTGGAAGGCTAACTATTTAGCCTTTCATATTTGCATTTTGTATTGTTATCTAACCTGGAAAAAAACTCGCAAAAAAACACAAAAATTAACAATAAAATGAGCAAAAATAAAGGGATGGGCGGAAAAAATGCAAATCAAGTAATTTCCAAAAAAAAATAGAACATATGAATCTTATCCAGCTATAATATACGTAAAGCTTAAAATTATACAAAAGTATTGATGTTCTCTGTCTGCAAGTTTGATTCTATCCTCTAATCTCCCTTCTCTCTGTGAGTAAGTGATTATTCATTTTTTTTGTGATTACACATACAATGTAATATTGTATGTGTGTTTCGTGATGAATAAATTTGGTATTATCTTATCTCATCTAATACATCATAAAACGATTTCTGTTCTAAAGAAGTTACAGAGATGAATTTGAAAATAATTGTTTATTTTGAACTGTAAGGTAAAAAGTTTATCGTCCAGGTACAAAGCAACTTCCCAGCAGGTCAATTTATGAGTGCTTCCAAACCAATCAAGTGTGACAATTCCCACGCTTATTGTAAAAAATAAACTAAAGGCAGAAGGCTAAAAATAAAATGAATAAACTCTTAGATTTACCATGATTTCAAAAAGGGCTTCAAACTCGGTTACCCAAAAAACGAAATCACACTCATTGTGTTTCATTTACAGAACTACAGCTCTTCTTGACAATATTCCTAGGTAGAATTTGATATTTTCTTTTGGAGCATTAAATAAAAATTATATTAAGAAATCCTGAACAGACCACCCCCGGACGAACCAATCTCCATCCCCGAAGATCCTCAGATCTCGTTAGACATCAACACCGAGCCCCCGATTGAAGACGAAATTCTGAAGGCAGTCAAAAAGGGGGGATCTTTCCATGGAGTAATTTATCATGAGGGAAGAGAATTTCCATGAAGGTGGCGCAGGATCCTTTAGCATTATTTAAAAAAAAACAATGAGAAAATAAATAAAAAAAATTAAACTGGAAGTAATGAGCAGTATTAAAACTTCAAACGAACATAAAATATTAAGTATATAAGGGGATTCGTTTCCTCCACAATACTTTGCTCTTTACGCTAAAGTGTTCTTTAGTCATTTCAACTATCTATTCTACGGCTTTTGTGATTCAGGGGTCATTCTTAAAGACTTGGGACAAAATTTAAGCTTTAGTGTAAAGAGCGAGGTATTGACGAGGTGACAACCCCCCTCATATGCGTAATTAAAATAAACAAATGTAGAAGTTCGCTTACGTAAGTTGATTCGTAATGCGTATGTTTGTTACTAACAAAAATCATCGTCGAAAAATCTAGTTGCATTTTTAAGTAACTTAAAATTAGAGGGTAACTTGGCCTCCTCCACCACCCCTTTTTTCAAAATCTCCCAATCAAAACAATGAGAAAACCATTTAGAGAAAAAAATTTAATGTAAATTTCTTTTTAATTAATCATGTGCCGTGATGCAAAATCGAAACATCCATTAATTCAAAAACGTTCAGAAATTAAGTAAAAAATATGTTTTTTTAATTGCAATGAAGGAGCGACATCAAAACTTTAGACAAACAGAAATTATTCCGTATATAAAAGGAGTTGTCCCCTCCTCAACGTCTCGCTCTTTACGCTAAAGTTTTTTTTTGTTGGTTCAAAAAGCAGAGTTGTGACAAAGAGTCAAACTTTAGCGTAAATTGCGGGGCGTTGAGGAGGGGACAACCCCTTTCATAGACGGAATAATTTCTGTTCGTTTTAAGTTTTAATGTCACTCCTTATTTGCAGCTAAAATAAAAACTTTTTTTTATAAATAATTACCAAAAATATCACTGAAACTTGTAAATAAGCTATTTCGATTCAAAATTAAAAGGTCTAGTGCCCATTTTAAGATAAAAGAGATTGGAGGACAAGCAGCTCCTCTCTCAAACCCACTCATTTGTCAGACGCATCCAGTCAGAAATTTGAGACAATGATTTTGTTCAGCATATTAGAAGGGGCCAGCAACTTGGTCTTTTGGGATATTGGGCATGCCAACACCCCATGCGCAATTGCCCCATTATGTTTCAAAAATCAAATGTCGCTTTACACTAAATCAAAAGGCATTGTGTTTATGGTTGCCAATAAGACACTTAAGCAATATGTTGAGAACAACTGGGGGTATTAAGTTGAAACTTTTGGGGCTACTACTATTCCTGTTTCTCCTCTTACAATTTAAATAAATAGAAACAGTGTAAGCGTATCCATGCTGTCACAAAGCACGGATAGAATCTCTTGGGAATTATATTAAATTTTATTTGGATTAAAATTGTAGAAAAAGTTTCTCCAACATACAAATATCAACCCAAACTACGGATTCTTATAGAAAAAAACCGAAAAAGATCTAAAATACTATTTTTTTATGAAAAAGACTATGGCAATAAAAGCAGAACAGAAAATCATTTTATAAAACTATTTCCACAAAACTAGTTTTTCGAAGAAAAGTAAAGAACTCTATTTAGCCAAAAAATTAAGTGAAATAGTCTTCCAAGAGTAAAACTACCACAAAGAACTATCAATAAATAAATGAAATTCAAAACGAACAGAAATTATAATAATAGTTGAGTTAAACTCAAAACGTGCTGTACTAAAACGAAATACATTTTAAATTCTTTCACTTTTTTTACTTTCATAAATAAAAATTGTCAAAACTTTAAGGAATAAATATCAGTATATATCAGTTAAACTGACAATCCACGGTTATTTGTTTTTTTTATTTGTTTCTTTTCAGTAAAGCGCAAATTATTTTCTGGTCTTGAGAAGGCATGGAGGTTATTGGCCCTACTCGTATTAATTTCTGCTTGTTTAAGTTTGACTCGGCTATTTATTGTTATTTCTGTTCGTTTCGAGTTTCATTTATTTGTTGATAGTGGTTTGTGGTAGTTTTACGCTTGGAAGATTATTTGACTTTATTTCTACTCTTTTTTGGCTAAATAGAGCTCTTTACTTTTCTTTGAAAAACCTATTTTTTGGATATAGTGTCTTAAATTAGTTAAAAAAAAACGACTCTTGTGTTTTAGGATAGTAATTGGAACAAAAAGTTAAACTTTAGCGTAAAGAGAAAGGTATTGAGGAGGAGGACAATCCATTAATATACGTAATAATTTACGGTGATAATTTAAGTGGTGATGTTGCTCCTAACTTTGAGTCGAAAAAAAGTTTTTTCTATTTAATTATTTAGACGATAAGATTCCAATTGGCAAAACTTGGAGGTACGAGTCTTTAAAGTCTCTCTTCTGACAAGTCTTATTTAAGGATCCCTTAGAAATCTTCAAAGATATGCCCTTGGTTAAGTAAAAAAAATAATAATTAATTGACATCGAATTTTAATTATCAGCCAAATAATTAATTGCGGGCATTTAATTGAGCTTCTTCGTTTTTGGTAAAAATTGAATCCTCTGATAAATGTTAGAATTTCGCAGTTTCTTTCGTTAAGAAAAAGACAGTGGCGATATGATATGGCTTTGACTGTGTAAGTGTAGCTGATGAATTGATTTAATGAAAAAATCCCGTAGGCAAAATAGAAATATGTTTTAAAACAGAAATAATAAATGGAAGTTCTCCGCTTCTGAACTCAACTATTATTCCAATTCAAAAGTCACTGAATAAAGTAAACGCACTAAGAAAACTACAATGAAAAACACAAAGAAAAGCAAGAAAAGATTTTAACTGAAATTTATTTCGTAGGAAGGATATTATTTGGGCGAGGATCATAGACAGTGAAGTACAGTGGACTTTTTTTCTTGATGAAGAACGGCTCAGAATTTCAGAAAATTCTAAAGGTTAGGTGACGACTAGTATGAAATTTCACGTAAAGTAGTGAAAATTCCCCATATTTTAGGGGTGCAGAATTTAACTGATCGAGTGAGATTTTGAAGCCCTTTACATTCAAAATTGTATATGATCTATAAAGGCATTAAAAAGGCTTCAAAATAAAAAATAAAATAAGTTTTTTTATGCTGCTTCGGCGCTTCAAGGCTTTTCGGTCCATCTAAGAATTTAAAAGTTTTCTGATTAATGTATCTGAGCATGGTATTTAACTTTAACCCTCCTTGATGGGGCCAGTGATCTTCACTTGGAAATGATCAAAAACAATCATCCGATATGTGCTAACTTATTGACACTTTCTAAGGTTAGAACAAACAGAAATTGGAGGGGTTGCTTTCGACATAAAAATGTTCTTATCTTGTCATTCTTTACAATAAGGATCAGTGCTGTTTGTCTGGAGTCTAGACTTACTCTGATCTTGAGATAAAAATGATCGAAGTGGATTGACAGCCATAACAAAATCAACATCCGCTTTCGTTGATAAATAATTTCTAGCAGCATTCTTTTACCCTAATGATAATCTCTGGAACATTTTGTCTATGCCTTATTTTAAGATCTATTAGGGAATCCTACATTCAAACGATCCGTGGTTACTGTAAGTAAAGTTCAGCCCATGCAAGTAGTCACAAAAAAAAAATTGAATATAATACAAATCAAACAGTCCATGACAACGATTAACATATTAAACATTATTTTTATTAAACATATTAAACATATTCAAATGCCAATAGTTAGAGAGAAAATTCCAAAATTATTAAGTTTCATATATCAAAAGAATCTTATTTCTATGGCTGTTCCAAATATGCAAAATTATATGGATTACAAAGTGAAAGGATTTTGACAAAATTAAAAAAGAAATAAGATAAGGGGAGCATTGCTGTTGGAGATTAGACCATCTCTTTCAGCATATCCAGAAATCCGCTAACGGATGTCTCAGAAAACCCTGCAACAAAACAGAATTTTGCACTTTTTCCAGTAAATATGGTCATACATGCATGTCAATTTGTTTTTTTTGTGATAAGCTTTTTTTTGCAGGGTTTATTGTAGTAAATCAACGTTTGTAGAATACTTTAATTTCGTACGCCACTTAATAGTAACGGAAATCTTAAAAAATATGTAAAGATAATTAAGTTTAGTCTTACCCATCACAAGTTACGAGCCTGAGAAATTTTAGCAAATTTTTCAAAAAAGGGAAAACACCCCCAATACATGTAGCAATATCATCGAAAATCACACCATCAGACTCAGCATATTGGATAACCATACTGTGAAGGCTTCAAGTTCTTATATGAAAAAATATGGAATTATGCATTTTTTTTTTAACCAGAAGAAAATTCACACATATGTGTTAGTTTTTTCCCTGGGGTAATCGTACCGAACCAGTGATCCTAGAAGATCGAAAAGGGCATATTTGATTGGAAATCAAAAGAGCTAGTGGGCTTATTAAGTGACCAAAAAGACTGGAGGGGAGCTAATCCTCCTCTCACGTCCATTTTTTCTTAAGGTCGTCGGATCAAAATTTTTAGATAGCCATTTTGTCCAGTATAGTCGAAAGGCCCAAAAGCTATACCTAGGGAGACAAATTACCCCCACAGATCCTGGAGAAAGGGTTGTAAGTTAAGAAATGAATCCATTGTTCACACATAGTATTTGTTACTGGAAGTGTGCAGACAAGGGTTTTCTGCTTGGATTTACTACGATGAAAATTTTCCTTGGGTAGGAAAGTTTCCAGGATATGCTTTCCAGGGAAAATTTTAAGCCGGGGCGGCTTATCAAAATTTCTGTACAAACTGTTTTTTATTTGTGTTACTTTATCTTTGCTGACTAAATTTAACATGTGGAGACGTTCCCGGGGATATCTTAAGTGGGTTCAGGATTGTCAGGGGTTTTCGAATGGGAGATTTTAACCCCCCCCCCTGACAGGAGGGGTTTGGCATGGATTGTCAGGAAGAGTTTGCAAATTTTCGTGGAAGAAATTTTCCATGGAGAATTTTTCCGCAAGAGCAACTTTCCATTAAGTTGTGGGGTGGAGATTCCTGGGAAAAATTTTCCACGGAGGGGATATCCGACATGATTTAAAAAACGATCAGAAATTAAAGTCTTTTTCACATAACAGTATGCTAAGGAGACATTTTGAGAAGAGAGGCCTGCAAGTTTCAAAATTGGCTCCTTTTTTATGCATAGTATTTGTTTTTGTATCCGTAAGAAATTTTTCTGAGGGATTTTCAGCAGGGACAGAATTGCCAAGGATAAATTTTCCGGGGGTAGGTATATTTTACGTGGAAGAAACTTTACTTTGGTAAATATTGCTTGGGAGGAGGGGATTTCCCACGGAAGGAAGCTCGATTTCTCTGCCTTCTTTGAAAAACAATCAGAGATTAAATTAAACTACTCTCTTTATGCTAAAGTCTGACTTTTGTTTCTCAATTGTTTGAGGACAACTCCTGAAAAACAAGGTTTTTTTAGTGTTTAATTAAAATAATAAGCTTTTTAAAGTTCTGAAATACTTTAGCGTAAAGAGCGAGGTATTCAGGATGGGGCCACCCCCTGGTATATGGAAACATTTCTGTTCGTTTTAAAATTTCAATGTTGCACCTTACTGTCAGTTGAAAATACTAGTTTTCTTACATTTAATTTTGAGAAGCCTGGAAATGTATGCGTATTAATTTGTTTCTAGGTTTCTTTTTGTTTGTTTTTCATTTGGGATGATTCTTATCGCATAAGTTTTTTTTTATAATACTTTGTATTTTCGGAAGTGTGTTTTTGTTATTTTTCTTTTTTTCAGATGGGTGATCCATTGAACTAGTGTTTGTATTTAGGAGAGAGGTTTTAAGAACAGAAATTCGAAGCTATTGTAGCATTTTATAATAATAGTAATAATAATAATAATAATAATAATAATAATAATAATAATAATAATAATAATAATAATAATAATAATAATAATAATAATAATAATAATAATAATAATAATAATAATAATAATAATAATAGAGACCAAGCTGCACTAAAGTGGTCAGTTCTGCCATTTTTTTGCAGCAAAAACCTTTTGGCCCAGCTGAGGCCGCAATACCATCGAGTAAAATTCTAAGATAGGGAATCTTTTAGAATAACTGCAACTCCTTAAAAACAGCTTCTCAGTTTCAGAGGCTATACTGCCACGCAGTGGCAGAAGCACTCTTCTCCTAACATCTGTTCAGTCTATACAAAATGAATGGTTATTCGAACAGAGCACATATGCAGTATTGCAGACGATTGCACACTATTGCATAACTGGATACCAGCTTTTGAGGAAAAAGAAGTCAACGGGCCTTTCCTGGGGGAGGGGAGGGGCATAGAGCCTCAAAAAGTGCATTTTAGCGTCAAATTTAGAAACTATCAACGAAGGTCCTTAAGATCAGCCTGGAAATGAGATTCACCCCTAAATTCCAATCACTTTCGTAAATTTTGTTCAATCCAATTCTTAAGTTTCTAAAATTTGTGAAATATTTGTGGAATTTTCCCTCCCCCCCCCCACTCTGCACAGAAATATCTTAAGCGCACTTCTTTGTCGGGGACGATTTTCATCTATTATAATTTAATTTTAATTTTATAATAATTTTATAAGATTTAATTTTATTTAGATTTTAATTAATTTTAATTATAACTAGATTTAATTTTATTATAATGCCGGGAGAGTGGATTAAGAGGACAGTAGTTCTTTTGTTTTCATAGCCCTAACAGCTGCCTAATGATGCTTTTGTGCCTAAAAATAAATAGAGTCTACGAAAAACGAAAGGTTTTTTAGACTGTATATTGAATAAAAAAAAGTAAGAAGTAATATGTTGAACACAAATTGCTTATTACTAAGGCAACACTAGAGAATTAACCCTGATACTGGCGGCCCTAGGGTATTGTTTAGTTTTACAGAAGCCAATAGGGAAGCTCGTTGGTTTTTATGTGGTAAGGTGAATTCCCAAACGAAGTGAGTTTCTGGGCTCATGTTATCGAAATTATGGTTATAAGCCCTTTAGATCATGGTTGCAGCTGTAGCTGTAGATGTAGCGGACCACAGCCCATAGTACCCTAAAGTCGAAAAACACGTTTTAAAAAAAAACTGGCTTGTCAAAAATACTGCCATCTGACACTGATTCAGAAATGGTAACTAATATTTTGCTTTGCACACACACTGTGTGTGTGTGCGTGTGTGTGTCTGTGTGTCTGACACACACAGTGTGTCTGTGTGTGTGTGTGTCTGTGTGTCTGTGTGTCTGTGTGTGTGTGTGTGTGTGTGTGTGTGTGTGTGTGTGTGTGTGTGTGTGTGTGTGTGTGTGTGTGTGTGTGTGTGTGTGTGTGTGTGTGTGTGTGTGTGTGTGTGTGTGTTCGATATCAATAGGTACATCAAAAGAAATGCATTTTAATGCTGATTTTGAATCTACAAGTTTAATGAAGTTTAGTCTTACTCTCAAAAGTTACGAGCCTGAGAAAATTTGCCTTATTTTAGAAAATAGGGGAAAACAAATCCTAAAAGTCTTAGAATCTTAACGAAAATTACACCATCTGATTCAGCGTATCAGAGAACCCTAATGTGTAAGTTTCAAGCTCCTATCTACAAAAATGTGGAATTTTATATTTTTTGCCAGAAGTCAGATCATGGATGCGTGTTTATTTGTTTTTTTGTTTTTTTGTTTTTTTCCTCATCAACGCCCCGCTCTTTACGCTAAAGTTTTTACTGTTTTAAAAAGTAGAGTTAAGAGAAAGAGTCAAACTCTAGCGTAAAGAGCGGGGCGTTGATGAGGAAGCAGCCCCTTTCAAATACGAAGTAATTTCTGTTCGTTTTAAGTTTTAATGTCGCTCCTTACTTTCCGTTAAAAAAACTTGTTTTTTTATTTAATGGCAAATGAGGGCCAAAGCTTGCTACATGTTGCAATAATCTCAGTTTTTTTTTTCTACAGGCTGATGACAAGTTTAGGGAAGCGATAAATTGACACATTTTCAATATGACTTAGTTCTATTGTTTCTCTCTTTCACTCTTTAAAGGCAAAAAAAATATTTTATCCAAAGGACTTTAGCAGCAACCCAAAAGTTTATTGCTGTGTGAAATAACCTGTATCCGTTGGATGTTATTCTATGATGGTTCAGCTTCCGAAAGCTGAAAGCTTGGAAAACTTTGACATATAAAAGAGACTTATTGGGTGTATCTCACAATGGATAGGAATAATGGTCAATAGTTGTATGGCCGATGCTATTCAAATGTCTACACCATTAGAATGTGACACAGGAGTCAAATGAAGCAAAACTAATTAGCTGCTGAGGGGTGCCTCTGTATTTATTGCTCCAGAAGGGGGGAGGGGTTGAATGACTCCAGGTGTTGGAGGCAGCAGGTTCTTTCGACCTTACGAATAGTGTGATCATGCGTTTTGTCAACAATTGAAAAAGGGGTAAAGTATGTAAAAAGACTTGTGTTACACTTCGTGCATAGTATACTACACAACGTACAGAAAACGTGTCTAGGTGGTAAAAATAACGGCATTGTTTCCCAGAGGTTAGAAGCGAAATTCATTCTTCAGGGTTAAATGAAAAGAAGAACATGTCTTGGACAACATAAATCGTAAGTGAAAGGCTGCAGTGCAATACGTATTCCCTAGACCAAGAATAAGTCGGGCATCTTAAAAAAAACACTAGTCATAGTCAGCAAAATGGTGCTGGCTTAATAAATATTTTCCTATGTAATATTTGAGTTTTTATCAGTGGTCACAAAACAGAACGCTTGGTCATAGAATCTTGGGACAGGAGCCATATGATCGAAAGTTCTAAGTTCTAATGTAATTTTTAAGGGCATAAATTGACTGAAGACCATCCTGCCACCTGCTTAGTGCTCAATGTGGCTCACCCTATCGAGCCTCACATGGCATTAAGTCAAAGCTTCAAGATGTCACGTTAAACCACCATAGTCGAAAAGCCTGAAATTGTACTTCTTGCGGGAGGTCAGAATAAGTCCAGCCCCAGGGGCAAGGATCCTAATTTTCAAAAATTGCCACACAAAACAAATAAACGTTGACATAAAGTATTATGTTGCAAGTTTGTGCAAAGTTAGTTTTATAAGGGTTTTCAATCTCTTCAAAAAGTAAACCTCTCTTCTTCCTCCTCCCTATTTAAAAAATATTTGTATAAAGTATCTTTTCAAATAACAATCATTTGAGGACGTCACTGACCCTATTTCGTCAACAATGTGTGCTCACACTTCCGGACTCTTTGGTTAACAGTATGTGCGTCAAAACCTTTTCGTCAGATGTAAATAAGATCCTTTTTTATTCACTTTCGTGAGCTGCTCGTAAGCGCATTTTCAGACCACCTCTGGTGAATACTAGTTGAATGGGTGAATGGGGTTGTGGGGATCTTGTTATCTTCAAAGGCAAAGTTCTTCGGCTTTTCAACTATGCTGAACAAGATAACTATCTAAAAATTTTAATCCAACGATTTTGAGAAAATATGCGTGGGAGGGGATCTAATTAACCTCCTATCTTCTTGGTTATTTAAAAAGGGCACTATAACTCTTAACTTCTTTTCGAATTAGCCCTCTACCAAAATTCTAAGAACACCGGGTCAATACGATCACCCCTGGGAAAAATAAACAAAATAAAATAACTAAAAACACGCATCCGTGATCTTTCTTCCGTGAGGGTTCTCTGATACATTCAATCTGATGGTGTGATTTTTATTAAGATTCTTGAATTCTATGGGGCTTTTCATTTTATTTTATTTTTCAAAAATCAGGCAAATTTTTCAGACTCGTAGCCTTTAATGGGTAAGAGTAAACGTAATGAAATTTATACATTAATAATGCGCCTTGAAAAATAACTTTTAATATATCTATTGTTTTTTTTCACTAAAGTCACAATTTTAACTAAAATTTTTTTTTTAGCAAAGTAACAATTTCGTTTTTTAGATTTTTGGTTACTATTGACCCGAGTCGCTCCATACTCACAGTTCTTTTCCACGAAGTGTTTGGTATTCAACACTCCTGAACGTGATAAGTAATTTGGTAAATAAAGCAATCCAAGATAGAAGGCTGTTGAGAGTTTGTTCTTAAAATCTTCTTGAAAGGAAGGATTTGATTAGGCGCTAGAAGGAGTTGATGTTTAAAAAATTACTCTCTATCCTGATAAAAAAAAACACAAAATTGCTAGTTTGGCTGAAGTTTTAAGTTATGCTTCACTGAATTTTCGCCATACCACCCTAAAGTTTATGGCTTCCCATTTTGATTCGCTTAGAGCAAATTACTGCAATAAAATATCATCTTTCAAGTTATCAATTCTCAGAAAAATATAAATGACTAGACAGCCCCAACAGTAAATGCTACCAAGTCCTGACGAAAAAATGGTTATTATACTTCATCCATAGCGTTCCTAGCCATAAACTTAAAAATGTATCGCGTTTAACGATTTCAAAACAGATTTAGGAGGAGTGGCCGGAGAAAATAATTCCTAATAGGCGTTTGAGGGATGTCTAGCCTTTGTGTGCCGCAAAATAATGCCAGCATTCGTTGCATTAATGATACAATAAGAAGAATACGACATCTCATTCACGAGAATTTACATTCACATAATTACTGACTTAGCTTGTGTGCCAAAAATTGTGAAATATTGCCGGGCATTTGTAGTTATGAACTAGAGGGTCAAAACAAACTCCTATACAAAAATCTTACTATTACTTGCTACTGTCATATCTGAGACACCCTTTAGTCTGTTCACCAACAAGAGGGGGGAGAGGGAGCGCGAGCAAAGAAGGCTTTTAAGTGTGCAGTGGAAAAACACGTTTTAGGCCAATTTTAAAAGGCTATTCCTTATCGGAAGAAAAGAACTTTTTAAATAGTTTGTAAATATTCTGCCAATTAAAATAAAGCTGGAAGGAAACTAAAAAAAAAAAAAAACAGAATAACAATTGGAACTCGTTTTATGTCGCAAAAAAATTGTCTGGGTCCTGTGATTTTTTATATGAAGCCCTTTTAGAAAAGGGCTTCATATAATTTTTTTATCCAATACTTCCCCATTATTAAGAATACTATCCATAGTTTTCAATGTCGTTGCTTTAACTCCAACACCATGCCCATATTCTAAAAATTCATTTACTATAGTATTATCATCTACCCCTTCCTCACTCAATAATCCTTTAATATCATTTCTATCTCACTGGTGCAATTTCCCCTGATTTCTTGTTTATCAAAAATTATCACACTGATTTTGACATCTTTTCCTACAACCGTGTTACAGTTTAATACAACTCTCACAACAGCCGTGTCTGCTTAAAACTATTTGTTCAATAATTTGGATATTCCTACATTTAAGTGAAACTAGTCCTACCTGACTACTCTCCCTCAATTTTCAAAATGATCAGAAAATATTTTCATTAAGCAGTAGTCCATCTTTCAGATCCTTTTCCCTTTTATCTTTCAGATCTCTTATCTTTTGTCTTTCAGATGTTTTATTTTTATCTTCGATCAGATCTTTATCTTTCAGACTTTTATCTTTGAGATTTTCAACAGTACTATCCAAAGTCTGCACTTTACATCTCCATATTTCCTACTTAAATGCATCCCCTTCTTCTCGTCAGGCCTGTAACTCAAGAGCTTCTTTAAAAAAATATTGTATCTCCAACGGAGAGATTCCATCCATCTTCTGTATAGCAACATTCTTGCCCTGACGCGTATCAACATTGTAACCACCTGATAAGTAGTTAATATTTATTAATACCGTCAGCTTCAAACTAGTTCTGGATACCACAAATAAACATATAGAGCAGCACTCTTATGTGCCATAATATATTATATCAATTACAATAGCATAATTATGATTTACAATAGCATAATTAATGAAGTTAGCCGTCTTGCAATCGCATATCTGCTACTTTGACATTTGAACTATTTTACAACCAAACCCGGTATTCGTTATTACTAGGATTCCACACCAATAAAATTAGAAGAAGTCGTTTAAGCTCACCGGCAGCTATGAGTTTTCGGTTATTAATTCTTCAAGTATTTTAACCGGTCCCTTGCCGTTTTATCCCCAGGCTTGTATGAATTCATACAAGCCTGGAGATGACACGGGAAGGGACCAGTTGAAATATCGTTTAATTGAAGAAATGATGACCAAAGATTCATAGCTGTGGCTGAGTTTAAGAACTTTGTCTAATCGTGGCCAACGATCAGGTTGGCCCAAGACATTTTCTCAAACCTATTAAACTATAGCAGTAAATTACCAGTACTACTTTCTTTCCAAACAAAAGTATTCCTTCTAAAATGAGCCATCTCTACAAATTCACATCAGCCAGTTTGAGCGTTAAAGTTCTCTAAAAAATTCCATGTTTCCATCAGGAATCGTGTCTATTCTGTTCTTAAAACTATAGGTTAAATTTCTCTTGGTTAATACTACCTCTGGCAGCTGGGTAAACAGGCATATATCTTACTGTGACTGAGACATTGCATTTCTTAGTAATAATATGTGTAGCTAAAATTTAATCATTAATATCTAATTATCATTGATACAATTCTATGATCATTCCTACTCCCTGCCTAGCTGTATACCAAGTCTTGTCCCTACAATATTCTGAGCACGTGACAATGTACTCTTAGCGACGAGGCTTAACAAAATGTCAAAGTAATTGGGTGCAAAATAACATAGACTGAAGCAAGGAAGAGAACCTTCCAAGGCTGACAAAGGCCTAAAACAGAAAAGTTATCATTTTTACTGAGAACTAAGACCATTTAAAACTTTCTGTTGTTGTTTTCAGCTTGTAAGCTAGGATTTGAAGATCAACTAACCTGTTTAGACAGGATTTTTTTTAATTTGATTCTTTTGTTGTTGGCACGCAATATGGCCGTCTTAAAGGAATTTCTTGGTAGTCTTCAAAAGCAAATCCGTAATACCATATTGTTTTATTTCAGTTAATATGTCAATAAAATGAGTAATTGCATCTGGCCCACGATGTAAAAGTCTTATACATTAATCCACAGACGGAGAATCATATCTCATTATATCGTTAAGCATTCTTTTAGAAAATATTTTCCTTTGAAAATATAACTTTTTCTAAAGTTACTAGATTCCGTATGGTTTTTGTTTCTCAAATCTAGCCCTTTTTAATCCTGACACTCTCACTACCGACTATAGGCTAACAAGGACTGTTTCTTGCTAGTGAAGTGTCCAACAAAAAAAACATAACAAACTCACTTCTTTCTTATAGATTGGTTCGGATCATTGTCTTCAACATATTGAGCAAATGCATTTAATCCGTCTTGTTATTTTTGTATATGCATTGTATTCACTTTTACTACGAATCATAACTGTGCTTCCGAATTGAATTTTCTCAATGATATTACATATCGTACATACATCTTGTCCGATTCTAGGGTCAGCTGGCAGCCCCTTGTAATTTCTACTGCAACATTAGGCACTATCGCTCTCATTTCGCCTCATTTTTTAATACTGAAGCAAATCGTGATATCAAACAAGTCAAATAAGATTACGTCATCTACAACTGTAAATATTGGACCATAATTTTTTTTTAAGCCGGGACTTCCCCACTTGACTATCGGACACTAATAAGTCCTATTACGTAGTAAGAAAAAGTAAACATCCCCTATGCAGGCTAACGATACCCTTACAGGTGCGGTATAGTATTACGTAAGGCCCAGGTGTGCTTAATAACGTCTCGAGGGGGTGGAAACTTAGGTTTACCCTTATGTGTCGTGTCAAAGTACTTGTGGGGATACTACTGTGCTGTGCCGCGTCAACTGGTGATGCTAGCGTGTTTACACTGGTTTCATTCTTGGCCCAGTTTCTACTACTACTACCACTATTTTCGCTGCTGCTACTACTAATGCTACGTTTTACTACATTTACTACTACTACCACTTCTACTGCTGCTGATACTACTACAGTTACTGCTACTATTACTGCTGCTACTACTGCACCTTTTACTACTACTACTACTACTACTACTACTACTACTAATACTACTGCTACTAACACCACTACTACTTCGCACAGTTCGTATACTGGTGATTTGAACAAGCCGGACGTCCCCAGATTGACCACCCATATTTTAGCTACTAATGCTATGTAGCAAAGAATTGTATGAATCCCCCAATATTAACGCTGGTCCGCGAACTACATCATGGAGTATTAATGGAGGCTTCTCAGTGAAACTGTCCATAATCTAGATTTTATGTGTCACGAATGACGTTCTCTGCCTACAGGAGCACCATCTCACCGCCGACAGTCTAAGTTTGTTGAGCACGCTTGCTTCTGCAGTCATAATATGCCTTTTTACTAGACGTTCCGGGGTTCATCAACCGAGTGGAGTTACTTCTATTCTTGCCAGAAGTGCCCTCGTGGCCGAATACTTTTGCAATTGTGACTAATTTACGTCAGTCAATATTCACAATTTCGTATTTGTTTCAGCATTTTTATCCCCGGACGACCGTTCTTGTTACTTTCAATAGAAGGATTTCCACAAATTGTTTCAGCTATTCCTTCCGAATCAGTACCCACTAACAGTAGTATCTACTTTATACGAAAAACAATTTAAAATACTTTTTTTTCAAAAATTAACGAAACGAGGGAATTTTAGAGCGAAATTTTTTCACTGCCATCGGAAATGCATGGACTGACAAAACTTGGAAGCTATTGAACGTTCGGGATGGCAAAAAATTGCTCACCAATTCATCAACAAACAAGACGGTGAGTTACTGACAAAAAGTTCATAATAATAAAGTAATAGGGAATCCATTTAACTAATTATAGTGATATTGTGCTTTTTCAGCCTTTCTTTCTCACTTTATCTCTCTGGTGGGTGGTTGAATGAAACTTAGATTTTTGTTTTTTCTGACATTATGTTGGAAATGCCAAACTACTGAACTTTCTTCGGAATCTTAATGTAAGTATCTGATTATGGAATCCACTACTGTAACAAAAAAGCCACGTTTCTACCTGGAATCCTGTGTATTTGTAACTGTAACTGTGAGAAAAAATTCGTCCGAGTCGCTACTTTCTCTTTCAGTGTTTTACCGGGACATAAATAACAAGACTCATACCTTGCACTTTTCAGTCACAAAATGAGCAGCTATAATTCTGATAGTATTTCCTTCCCAATCCCATTATTTCCCAAGCTTCATTATTCATTATGGGCCAAAATCTGAAAGAATCTAAGTATCACCTTATCCTACTAGAAGGATATTGCCTTTGACCAAAGCCGTATGCAGGAGGGTTACCGGGGCTTAGGCTCCCCCATAATTAAGTCCTGCTCATAAACAAGTAAATATATATATATATATATATATATATATATATATATATATATATATATATATATATATATATATATATATATATATATATATATATATATTTTATATATATATATATATATATATATATATATATATATATATATATATATGTAAACAAACTATTAACACGTTTTGGAAAAAATAATTACCCCCGCCATCTTTAAAGCAAATCCCCCTCCCCCGAACAAAAATTCTGGATTCGTCTTTGCCCGTGACATGTAACTATGGGACTAAGCTTTTTGCTAAGTATTTAAAAGCTAGAGTAGAGGGAGTGGCTTTGGTAGTTTTGAACCCCATCCATCTGAAATATTTTTCTTTTTGTACGCTCACGTCTAGTTTATCTTGAAGACACTCAGTTTGGGCCGGTTTTGATGAGGTACTTAGCTGCCTCAACTCAAATAGAGATTATATCAGAATTCCTGAGGAAAAGAAGAACGTTTAATTTAATAATATTAATGTAGTTACCAAATTCCATTTCTTCTATAGAAATCAATATGGCCTCGAAGAAGTTGATAGCTGCCATCACTCAATGTTACGTAAGAACATACAAGATTCAGTTTTAGATGACAAAGAAAAAATATAATTATTTCTTAGTCTTTTCTAGCTATGCATATCTTCAGAATCGTATTTATATATTTTTGGCTTTTATATTTTCTTTTTATATTTTTGGCTTTTATATAGGGCTACTATTAACTAGGGTGCAAATAACTTGAATTGTCAGTGGTGTTAATTCATGAAAACCTGGGAGAGGGGCAAAATTTATTTTCCAAACCAATGGGGATTTTTAAAATGCTAAAAAGACGTTTTTCAATGGAAATAACCCCAAAAACGCAATTTTCAAGATGTAAGGGCGCGGGAGGATAAGAGTCTAGGGGGCATGCCCCTCTCCCCCTCCCAATTGAAGCCAATCTGCATTATCTTTCCCATAACAATTTTAGAAAATCTATAGCCCTCCATCAATATTGAGATCGTCTTCAATTCATTTGTATGCTTTATTTAAATTGTTTGCTAAACTTCATGGAAATTCCTATTAATTTAGCGAGACAAACTAAAGCAATCCTCTGTGATTAAAATAGGAAGGTCAGGTAATGAACCAAATCGCATTAAAGGCATGTTATTTTTAACTTTACGAATATCTAATTACTCCGAAACTATCTTCGCCTCAGACTGTAGTAATAAATAGTAACTGTTTATTAGTAGATTCCCCACTGACTTTCGGCTTCTTCATAAAATAGAAACTGACAATTTTAAAAATCAGATTACATATCACTTCATTTTATTTAGTAAGACAAAGTCTTATTTTGCCACCAGGGTGTCTCCAATAAATGGCAACAAATGAAGCGTGATTTGATCAATAGAAGAGAAGGAATATTAAATGAGGTACCAAGAATACTAAACACAGTAGCCTATGGTGTTTGTATTCGAAAAGGACAAGCCCTGATCGTTTTTTAAAATCTATTTACATACATCTGTCTCTAATAAATTGCCATTGTAGATGTTCAAAGCGATCTTGTATACCGCTAGGGTTTTAATTAGGATCTGTGCTCGCGTGTTTCATAGTAACAAAGTAATCTACCTAAGCGGCAATCAGTTAAAGCAATGACGTACTGAAACTTAGAAAGGTAGAATATACAATTTTTTGAGAAATTAAGTATGCATTGAGAGTCTCGGAAAATTCTGAACTTTATAAGGCCTGGAATTTGAGGCAGGGGTTCCAATATCTTTGAAAGAAAACTGGGCTCTTGTTAACATTAAAAATACACGAATGTTAACAGAAAATACAGCTCGTTGATCTTTGCTAATGCTAGTTTTTGGAGATATCTCCTAAAACCCAATCAGGAAAGCTCCGAAAAATTCAGGAATAGTGGAAGCACTGATTTTATGAAATGAATAATTTTAGGAGTGAATATAATTTTTACTTTTCCAATGTAGCGGATTTCGTAATCAGATACTTCAATTAAGATTCCAATGATTCCAAGGTTCAATAGGCTTGCATTTCCAACATGATGTCAGCAAAAACAAAAATTTAAGCTTCATTATACAACCCATCAGAGAGATAAAGTGAGAGGTAAAGGCTGAGAAAGGAAAAAATACGTTTATTAGTTAAATGGATTCCCTGTTACTTTATTATTATGAACTCGTTGTCAGTAACTCGCCTTCTTGTATGTTCTCTGTGGTGTCTAAGGCCACCTTGTTGTTCTGCAACAGATAATTTTGAAAGCTTAAATCGTAAGACGGCTTTGTTGCCCGAGACCGTCTCCACGGACGGTACCCTTGACACTTACAGTGCCTCAAATGATGTTTTAATTTTATTTTGGTACGGAGTCTGGACAGACACACTGGAGAATAATATCATGTCCCATCACGCTTTTTACTCTCATTTAAAACCCAACTAGTGTAAGGAATAAGAAATACATGTCTGATTGCATAGCACAAATAAATCAGGGATTTTTCTGCTCTCACAAATTTAAATTTGCGAGAAGTGAAAAGTCAGGTTCTTGCATATATTTCGCTGCTAGGCACCAGGAGAGGGTGATTAAACTTTCCTCTTAACCTCCAACGATGAAAACAAATCCAAGCCTCTATGAAAACGTGAATTGCTTCATTTCATAACTTGAAATTGCTCGTTGCACAAGATGCAAAGTTTTGTAGTATAAATTGGTGTACAGGAGATAGGATTAAAAATCAAAACTTAATAAAAATAAGCTGTTTCTTTGTCCCATCCCCTGGGCTATTCATATGAAGAACGAACGTCGATACAAACTGAAGATGAAACTTGAATATATAGCTCACGGAAACTCTATGGGCAATTAGATTCTGATTCCAATACGAGGTAAGGATAGTGAATGGGCCTACAGGGAAAAGGTTTGGAGGACATAAGTAGTGGCTGGTATTGGGAGAGAGTATCTCCCAGAGACCCAAGTTTGGGAAGGCGTTTGTGTGACTTCACAAAACACGTTGTAAACCATTGAGTTCTATTTTCCAGTTATCTCTGGTTGTCCTCAAAGGGTACAAGATCTTAACCGTCTTGTGGAGCTGTTGTATCCTCCTGAAACTTTGTAATTATCTCAAAATCTTAGTGTCCGCCACTGAAGACCGAGTTCACAAATTTTATCTCTCTTCCATGCCCTTCTTTTCTTTTCTACTTTTCTACAATTTCGCACTTACGCCACATAAATCGTGTTCAAATTCTATTTGGACTCTCCCGTTTTTAGGCTGTATTTCTTTGTTCTAGTCTTACTTTATATATCTTTCCTGTCTCTTACTTTTCTCTACTTTTGCTTCGGTATCAAAGTAATCGTCATTAATGAGAACAGAGCTCTTAAAGTGTGGTTTTGTTTCAAATCCTTTTTTCACTTTTAGCTCTCTTTATCTTTGCAAAAGGAATAAATACTTCGTCGTCAAATAAAATTCTCGCATCGGGTTTTTCGCATTGCACTAGAAATTTTCAAACTTTACGAGGAAAAGCAAGTACCCTAAATTTCTCATCAATTTTTTCTGACACACTGAGTGCCTCATTTTGGCATTTAATTGTCAGCGCCAAAGTGTTTATTATATGTACTTTGATGTTTATTATTTTCTATAAAGTTAAATGAAAAATGAATTTTACACGTATCATTTTCTATATAACTTGGCCTGGTCAATTCCTCATCTTCCATCCTCCTTTCGAATGCCAAGCTATATCTCTTCATTATAGAAGCCATCTGTACATCTTCCTTCAGCTGGGTTGGCCTTGTTATTATATATATATATATATATATATATATATATATATATATATATATATATATATATATATATATATATAGAATATATATAAATAGGTATATTATAACCCCAGCCGATGGGCATGGATGATTATCTCCATAATAGCCTATGGCTGTAACCGTATCCCGGTCAGCCGTATCGTTGATCTCTGTTTTACTAAATAGGTCAGTACGTAAATAAGTTTGTTCACTACCCGAGTCAATTACCAATTTGGCTAATTTTCTGTCAATTTTCCGTGGATTTTTCATAATTTCCAAAAGTTTGCAAAATCTCAATATTTCCATTACTATAGGCTATAGCCCAGGCTGGCGGTTTATATATTTTTTGATAAATTTTATAGCAAAATTCCCAGTAGTATCGCAATTGTAACAATATAACTCCCCTTCTTTGTGCTGAAATGGACAGAAAGCGCCCTGATTTTAAAACCTTGAATTGGCTTTTAAAATTCCCCTCTTAAATACCCCCCTTCCCAGTTCTCTTTGCAAGTGGAAAAAAAAATTTGAAAAAAAATTAAGTGAAAAAAAGTTTTGTCAGATAAAAAGCTGATTTGTTTATGATCAATGCTAAATTTTTTTTATTATTATCAACACTACAATTAATTGCGAAACAATTCTTGGGATTTCAAAAAACAAAGCCCGATACTCGGACGTGTCTTCTTTTTCTTTCTTTGAGCAAGGGCTCATTTAATTGGGGTCGAGTTGCACAGAGGCTCTGTTGCATGGGGCTCAGTTACCCGAGGGTTTAGTTACACGCACACCACCATTAATATTACTGCTACCACTACTACTGCTGCTACTACCACCAATACCATTAATGCTAAAACTAAAACTACCACTAATACCACCACTACTATTACTTATACTGCTACTGCTACTACTACTGTTACTACCAGTACTACTACAACTACTATAATTGACAAAAACACAAGAGTATATGTGCATCCACGTTGTCAAAATGGCATTGATGCAAAATCCCAGGAATGGAATAGGTTATTAAGTTAAGACTTTTAGGTAGAGTTGAAGCGGATGCAAAAGTAAATGAAAACGAACTATGTGTATCCAGATTGTCAAATGGTCTTCTTTGCATTATCTCAGGAAATACTATGGATATTCTGAAGGAGCTTCAGAGTATCTTGGGAATTTTAAACTAAATTTAAGGACACTATGCGGATTCGATTTTGTGCAAGTCATATCTGCGATATCTCACATCTACAAAAAGTGGAGGTAAACTCCAAAACTGATTGGTTCCGACACCACCACCACCCCCCAAAAAATAAATTGTATATCACCAACAGCTGATAGGTTAATGATACCCTACTGCACGCAGTATTTTGAGATAAGGCAATTCTGGCTCTTTTTCCCCCTTTATAGAGCTTGGTAGTGTCAAGTTGTCCACAGTTGTTCCTTCTTAGCCCGAAAACCCCGCGCACCAGCTTCAAACCTGTTTGGACAGGTGGTACTAGACTGTCAAGGGTGATGGGGGAGTAATCCACCACTCACCAGTCATCAACAGTAGTAACATCCGAACATCAGAGCCGGTAATAGGAGGTAAACTCCTTTTTTCTCACCTCACATATGTTGCTCCTCGGGTTATACTCCTTGCGCCGAGGTTGACGCTGCAGTTGTCAATGAGGATGTACCCCCTGTGTATGAATTTGGCAGCTGGTACTTGGCTAAGAAAAGTTCCCCCCCCCCCCCCAAGGAAAATTTCCCCCAGTAAACTGCCCTTGCATACAATATTACTCCGGATAATTCCCCTAGTGGTGAATTCTCCCGAAAAATTCACCCTCTAGAAAATTTTGTGCCGACAAACATTGTAAATGGTACCCGTTCAACCATTGCGATAGAGAATGCGTCCACTAGGCGTAATCAATCAATCAATCAATTTATTAATCAAATTACATCAAATTACAAGTTTACAAGGCTCCTTCTTCCAAATAAGTCCGCAGAAGTATAAGCAAAGAAGGTTTTCAACAATTCATCAAGCCCTGTTCACAAGAAAATATTGTGTATCGTCTACTAGACGTACCACATTAATCGATAGCAACTTGGTCTTCCACGGGGCAAAATCGTAGTCTAGCTCCACAAATTGGCAGAAAACATCCCTTTTCCCTGGCAAAATGCTTTGGTCACTTTAAGAGGTCTGCAGAATTTTTAATTTTTGTTCATACAAACTATGTTCCGATCTTCTTGGGCCATCTGTTCAATATGAAAGTCATTGTGAAAAAAATAAATAAGTAAATACATTTCTGTGATTTTTTTCTGGATAAAATGCAGAATAACACTTTTTTCTAGGTAGGACCTTAAAACTAACTCATTAGGGCTCTCCAATATTCTGAATCTAATTGTGTGATTGTCATTAAGATCATTTACCTTTTTAGGGGGGTTTTTCCCATTTTTAAAAAATTAAGCAAATTTTCTCAGGCTCTTAGCGTTTGAAGTGTAACAATAAACTTAATGAACTTTATATATTTTGAATAAGCTTAAACAGCTACTTCTTTTGATGTATTAATTTTTATAAGAATTCCTTTTTTAGAGTTTTGATACCTATTGCAAAAAGTGGCTCCTTGATTCTACCTTACATATTCCACGTGTATTTCAGAATATATGTAGAATTTCAATCCCTTCTTTTCTTCATTTTTTTTTGTCTTAATTTCCCTTGTGCTCCGCAATATTACATGTGGAGAGAATTTTCCAGGGGGCATTGTCTGAGGTGACATTTCCGAGGGGGGAGGGAGTCTAACCGCTGAAGTTTTTGAAGGGAGAACTTTTCGGGTTCGAATTTTGCGCGTGAAATTTTCTGGGGAAAATTTCTGTGGGTGGTATTTTCTGAGGGAATTTTCTGGGGATATTTTTTTTGCGTAGGATATTCTTATAGAAGTACGTGGACCCTTTTGTAGCTATTGCTTACTCTCTTGCTCGAACACATACCAAACACTGAACAAAAATCTAGCTATTATTTCTTCAAAATGTATTAATGCCAGGATGGTGTCACTTTTTTTTCTTTTTTCGGAACCAAGCCAATAGATACAAAAAGTATTTTTGAAGTAATCAGTTTCAGTTTTTTTCGGTTTTTTTTTCGGCGTGAGTTGTCGTCTTTCCATTCAAGGGGTGAGATAAACATGGCAAGAATATCAAATACCTTAGAGAAAACTTATAAGATTTGACAGTTCCTTTCCTAGTACGTGCTGTAATTTCAACACAAAATTGTTTCTAAGATAGAATATCCTTTTATTAGACGGGATACAAGCCAGGTCTCTACAGGAAATTAAGTTACTATGTTCGTGTTAACAGTCGTGGTCTGTTTCCCTTGACAAAATTTATAATCAAAGGCAAATCGAATGAGCTGGATTATGTCTCTCAGTAAAAAGAAGAATATACATAAACTTCTCTATCACGCAAACTTATATTTATGAGTTGCTGCAAAGCATGGTGCTTGTCTATTTAGAACCGATAAGGGCTTTTACATTCAGTTCTTTGGTAAATTTAATTTATGAAAAGGTTTTTTTTAGCATCAAACAGTCTGTGGTAACGAACTGTAAGTAAAGAACTACTTAGACCAATAGTAACCGAAACTTTAAAAAAAATGAAAACAAATAAAATATAAAAGTGTTGACTATTCACTCTAATTCCAAATGTATGAAATTCATTGTTTTGACGTACCCACCAAAAACTACAAGGCCGAGATAATTTCCTTGCTTTTCGAGGAAAAGGGAAGGACACACCAAGAAGGCAATTGACCATAATGAAGACCACACCATTAGATTCAGTATATCCGAGAACCTCCTTATTACAAAAATGAGGAATTTTCTATTTTAATTTCCCAGAACAAAGATGGAAGTGCGTGTTTTTTCAGGGATGATAATGGAATAATAAAAACTAATTTATAGTACACTTTTAAACAAATAAAAGGAGTAAATTATACTAAAAAGGAAAAAAGCAAAATATGAAGACACATAGACAGCTAAATCCTTATCCCAGAAAAAAAACGCACGAATAATGTTATAGTTTAGGCCATCATTTAGGCCGTGATAGCCATGACGGGAAAACTCAAAGAACTTTTTTGGGGAAAAGGCAATTGATTTCTAGTAAGAGCATTGTTGCACTATTCCACCTATGGCAAAGTCATTATTTTTAATAAAATATTAGACTAAAAAGAAATCTTGAATTTCACTGTTTCTTCAAAAGGGGGTTTATACATGTCAAGTGGGCCAACTTCTGATCGTCAGTAGTATAGGCCTTTTGCATACTAGCGCAGCCCTACCCAGATTTTCAAGAATTTCTTGGTATGTTTCCGAGAATTAGAAGAATGAAGCGTTACCTGGTATTGTTTAATCATTCATGTTGTCGGTGAAACAATACAGACTTTAATGTGACAGCCCTCACATCTGGTCAATTGAGATGACAACCGAGCCAATAAGTTATTGATGATATCATTTTCTTAGAAATGCATTCCAGGCAATCAATTTATTGTCTCTAGGCACTAACAAGCTGGTGTTAAGCATCATTGTATTCTGCCGAGTTAATTTCGTAATCGATTTCTCAATTGGAGTTGGATATATGGCAAATGCAATCAGTGATTTGTTTCCATGCGCATTTTCGGCATCATTCTAAGAATACATATACCACAGTGATTTGAGATGTTTGCTAGACAGATATATTCTTTTGATGCTCAATGACACTAGATTTGGTCCCCAAAAAGTGTATTGACTACAGCTGGCCAGGTATCCTTTTCTGTAAGGTAATGTTCTTGAGCAAATTGGTTTTCCATAGCCGGCCTTGCGCATAAGTTTGGGTCTCTAGGCTCTCCTCTAGGGCCCCATGTCCTCTCTATGGCCCCAATGCTTCCCAAACCTTTTGCCCCCCAATTTTGTTCTTTGAACTTAGGTTTTTTGGAATATAATTTTTTCGACTTAAAATATTTTGGGAGATAGAATTTTCCTACCCAAGTGCTACCATCAGATAAGCATGCACAGAGTCTTCCTGAGCCTAAGCGAACCTAACTCAAAATCAGTTAATATAATGTAACCTATGTGAAAAATCAGTTGTGATATGATCTATAACTTTAGTAAAAAAAATAACACCTGGGTAGAAACATAAAAAAGATGCTATCTATAACTGTAAGCTAATAGATGGCAGCATCAGGGTCGACGTAAGTGACGTTTTTGGTGCCGGAAACAAATCAAATGTATTTTGAATAAATGCAGATCAGAAGTTGAACATTTCTCGTTCTTTTCCATGGTATTCGAATGTCATTAAGAAAAATACACTCTGACCTAAAAAAAATCTCAAAATTCTTCTGGTCTTGGTTTCACCTCTTACCGTAAACAGCAAGGCATTCAATAGTCGTTCATTTATTTCTCGCTTAGCGTAAACAGCGAGGTATTCCATAGTCATTCTTGTCCATGCTATTAGAATGTCATTAAGGAAAATAAACTCCGGCCTATGAAAAATCTCAAATTACTCCTCTCGTCTTAGTTTCACCTCTTACCGTGAAAATCCAGGCAATTAGCAGAGTTTACTTTCTCATATACGGAACATGTCTTAATGTAGCTCCTTCCTTTATAGTTGAATAAACAACATTCATCTCTTAGCGTAAATAACTTGGCATTCAATTGACGTTCTTTCCCATGGTATTGGAATGTCACTAAGAAAAAAAACTCTGACCTATGAAAAATCTCAAGCCTCCTCTGGTCTTGGTTTCACCTTAGGACGTAAACAGTGAGGCATTCAATAGTCATTCTTTTCCAAGCTATTAGAATGTCATTAGGAAAAAAACTTTGGCCTCAGAAAACTCCTCTGGTCTTGGTTTCACCTCCTAGTGTAAACAAGCAGGCATTCAATAGTCGTTCTTTTCTATGCAGTTAGAATGTCATTACGAGAAGAAAACTCTGTCCTAAGAAAAATCTCAAAAACCCTCTGGTCTTGGTTTCACCACTTAGCGTAAACAGTGATGCATGCAATAGTCGTCCTTTTTCATGTTATTAGAACACACTCAAGAAAATAAATTCTGGATTGTAAAAAATCTGAAAAGACTCCTCTGGTCTTGGTTTCACCTCTTTGCGTAAACAGCAAACAATTTCTGTTCGTTTTAATGTTAATTTAGCCTGAAGCTTTTATGGTTGAAAAAACGGAATTGAATTGGTAGCGTAAGTAGTTAGGCATTCAATTGTCGTTCTTTCCCATGGTATTGGAATGTCATTAAGAAAAATAAACTCTTACCTATGAAAAATCTCAAAAACTCCTCTGGTATTACTTTTACCTTATTGCGTAAACATCAAGATATTCAATAGTCGTTCTTTTCTATGCTGTTAGAATGTCATTAAGAAAATCAACGCTGCCTTATTGAAAATTTCAAAAAACTCCTCTGGTCTTGGCTTCAACTCTTAGCATAAACAGCGAGGCAATAAGTAGAGATTTGCCTTTTCATATACAGAACAACTTCTGTTTGTTTTTAGCCTTAATGTAGCTCCTTACTTTATAGTTGAATAAACGCAATTAACCTATTAACACAAACAGCTAGGCATTTAATAGTCGTTCTTTCCCATTGTATTAGAATGTCACTAAGAAAAGTAAACTCTGACCTATGAAAAATCTCAAAAAATCTTTTGGTCTTGGTTTCACCTCTTAGCATAAACAGCGAGGCATTCAATATTTGTTATTTTCCATGCTATCAAAACGTTGTCAAGAGCATTACCCTCTGGCCTATGAAGACTCTCAAAAACTCTTCTGGTCTTAGTTTCACTTCTTAGCGTAAAAAGTGAGGCAATAGGCAGAGATTTGCTTCCCCCAGCACGGAACAACTTCGGTTTATTTTTAGTCTTAGCGTACCTCCTTAATTTAACGAAAAAAATGAGATATGCTTCGTCATTGTTGCGTATCTCACCTATGAAAAACCTCAAAATTCCTCTGGTCTTGGCTTCGCCTCTTAGCGTAGACAAAAATTCAATAACTAGAGATTTGTTTCCTCATATACAGAACAACTGCTGTTCGTTTTTAGTCTTAATATATCTCCTTACTTTATAGATGAATAAACGTAATTCACCTCTTAGCGTAAACAACTAGACATTCAATAGTCGTTTTTTCCCGTGGTATTAGAATGGCATTAAGAAAAATAAACTCTGACCTATGAAAATCTCAAAAACTCATCTGGTCTAGATTTTATCTCTTAGTGTAAACAGCGACACATTCAAAAGTCATTCTTTTCCTTGCTAAAGAAAAATAAACTCTGGCCATGAAATACTTTAAGAAACTTATCTGGTCTTGGTTTCACTCCTTAGCGTAGACAACTTTGTTAATTTTTAGTCTTAGTGTAGCTCCTTACCTTACACTAGAGTAAAAAATATAAATATTATAGTGGAGTAAGAAATATAAACTCCGGCCAATGAAAAACCTCTAAAAAAACTTTCTGGTCTTGCCTTAACCTCTTAACGTAGACAGTGAGGCAATATGTGGAAGTTTGCTTCCTCATATATGGAAGAAATTCTGTTTGTTTTAGTCTCTGTATACCTCCTGACTTTATGCTTGAATAGACGAAAAAAAAATTCCATTTTTCCGGCTTACAAAAAAAAACAAAAAACAATAGAACTACTACTAACAGCTCACTTCACCACCAGGTCACTTGAGGTCGACACAGTGACTTTTTATGAAGAAAATATCTGAGAACTTCAAAAGTATAGTATGAATGACTTACAATAAAACGTGACAATACTACTACTATTACTACTAAGAACTCGCCGCAACAAAATTCTGGAACTGATGGTGCTTGGAACGAAATTGATGGGATCAGAACTATGCAATCTGGAGGAGGAGCAGAAGCTGTGGGACCGGGACCAGATTTGATACTGGGATTGGTGGGACCAGAATTGAAGTCGGGGGAACTGCTTGAATTTTTTATTAAGTCTAAACGCTCGATTTTAGTTTATAAGCTTATTTTTGTGGGAAAAAGTTTGAAAAAAGGTTAGGTGTAATAATGTTCCCCAAAGGGTGCCATTGGATGGGTACATTGTGCCACGCTGGCTTCAATTGCAAGGAGTCATAAAGACATGGAATTGGAATATTTCATTAAGTTTAAATGATCGATTCTAGTGAAAAGGGACGTTTTTGCAGGAAAATTCCTGAAAATGCTTTAGGTGTAATAATACACGCCAAAAGGTGCGGTTTTCTGGGCATTGAGTGTCACGGGGGTGCCAAGGGCCAATCATAGTGTGCCACGAGAAGGTGGCTTGAGAAAACAATAATCGATTGATTTAAAGCATGATTTTCATCAGGAAAATACCTGGAAAATGCCTTAGGAATGATGAGGGCGCCAGAGGGTATCGCGCACCATCCGTAGTTTGCTACGGTAAAGTGAATTACCATAGGGGGCATCAGGATGGGGATGGATAGCTAAACATGGATCAATGGAGATGAAGCATAATTTTCATCAATAAAATGTCTGACAATGTCACAGGAATGGTAATATGTATCATAGAGATGTCACGGGCCAGCCACATATTGCCACGGTGGCTTGAATTGACATGGTGTACCTGGATGGGGTAGGTCGAGAAAAGACGAACGACGGAATTGAAGCATGATTTTAGGCATGAAAATACCTGAAAAAAGTCTTAAGAACGATAATATGTATCAAGGGGATGTCACAAACCCAGGGCCGTCACGTATGGAGGCAGGGAGACACCCTCCCCCGATTTTGTTTGATTACTCAGTAAAAAGGAGTCGGTAAAATCGTGGCACTACGCCAAGATTTTTCTGAAGCCGCTAAAATTCTTTGCTCGGTTCAATAAAGATCACAAAAATACTCACATGTCATCTACATGATTTTGAACTTGGTCTGTAAACACAGCAATTTTGCCGACTCCGCTCGCGATTTTACTGATGGGTTCACAATTTTTCATTTGGTTTAATAAACAGCATTAAAATAGTGACATGACATGTACCGAACTTTTAATCTTGGTTGGTCAATGCAGTAGTTTTATTGACTCTTGCAGTGATTTTACGTATTGTGTTCGAAACGGATATTAAGCCAATCTTTGACAAAAACAGTCGGTAAAAATAACTAGGTAGTGGTAAAATCTCTTCCCCCCTGCGAACATTTTGGCTAGTAATGACCCTGGACGGACCAGCTACATACTGTCACGGTGGTATGAATATGCATAGACTTGGCTCAAAGAAACGTGGCATTTTCACTAAAACCTCTCAGAAATAACCAAATGCAAAAAAGTGTATCTTTTTTCGTTTGTGGGTTTTCTTATTATTACTATTGCAAATAATGACTTTTAGACTTCTTGTTCCAGGATCAATATTCAATTCTTAATCATTTACACGATGAAATAACTAAAGCCAATTTTACGTAACATTTCAATAATTAAGTACTTAACTTAACCTGTCTAGGTCACGCTAGAAAATTAATAACTTTGTAAAAAGCAGGTGTACATCAAACGTAACTAGTCCAATTTATCTTCTCCCCTGGTTGTCAATTATTCCATATATAGGAAACATGTCATCCGTAGATTTATCAAAACGTTTACATTAGAAAGTATTGCCAAACCCTAACATTAGTGAGGCTTTCTTGGTCCAGCTGTCTTGCGCACAGTTCCATCGGGGGAAATATCTTTCGATTCCTAAGAGGAGCAAAAATATTTGGAATATAAAGGCTCCCTGAAAACAAAAACGCCGTGAAAGAAAATGAAATCTCGAGAAAAAAGCCTTGAAAGAAAAAAACGCCTTGAAAGAAAATCAAAATCCTGAAGAAAAAATCTCTGAAAGTATTACGTAACACCGCAAGTGCATCTTCATTACATAACACTCAAAGTGTGTCCCTCCTCAGTTACAACCGGGGAGTCCCCATGGGCCCCTGAAGAAACAAGTCACGCGAGATTTTGTCATCCTCGGTGCGGGGGCTCTCCACTTGACTGGAGGATCCCTGTTGGAATTAAACGCTACAGCCCCTTTGGATTTACCGCTAGGACTCCCCCTTCGTTGGAATTTGTTGCTAGGGCCCCCAGCGGAATCGCTCTCTAGGGGACCACTGACATTGGATTCTCAGGCTCCACAGTAGAATTGGATGCTAGGGCCCCATTGGAATTGACTGGTAGGGCTCCGGTGGAATTGAATCCTATGGCCTCCCCCGTGGGAATTGGATGCTAGGTGGCCCGTTGGAATGGACTGCTAGGGCCCTGTTAGAATTGCATTCAAGAGTCCCCATTGGAATTACTTGCTAGTGCCCCCAGTGCAGTTGGATGCTAGGGCCCGGCTGAATTTCCTGCTAGGGCCTCCGTTGAAATTAGTTGATCGGGTCCCAGTAGAATTGCTCACTGTTACGTATCAAAACAGGTGTACTATAGTATAACATGATACACAGGTGTACTATACCATTAAAAGTGCACCATAGAATTGCTTAATACCCAGGTTTGTGTAGCAGCGTCTTGAGGGGTTAGTAGCTCCAATAGTATACTTCCTATGACTGCACTCGGATCCAAAAAGGCATCACTACTTTTAGTGTTGCTCCTAACTTTCATTTGACCGTTTTTCAAATTATGTCAAGCTCTCTTCCTCCCACCCTGAAAAATTTCTCCTGGAAAATTCTCTTCTAAAACTTCCCTCCTTACAGAAAAATCTCTCCGTTACAGAAAAGGGGCATTTTCTCTCACGCAGAAAATACCTCTAAGAAATTTTTATATATTCTCAATTGTAAATATTTTGTGCGAGCAAAGGGCAAATCGCGTAACTTGCAGCCCTTTCCTCAGCGGTTATGGAGGTACTTGTGATCCCCTTAAGGCATACTACAACCATGATTTGATAAATTTTGGACAATCGAACTGATTCCAAGAAATGTTTAGTTCTAGTTTCTTGAAATTTGCTACCTTTGAAAACGAGAAAAAGACCATGAAATTTAGTATCTTAGTAGAGAGTCAGCAAAACGACCTTATAGGCTGGATAAAAAGTGCTCCAGAAATCAAATCTTCAATCAAGTCTGTCAAGGCTGAATAGGCTTAGACTAGTTGATAGGACTTTGTCAGCGTCGAAGATCTACGGGCATCTACAGAAACTCTGTCAAATAGAATTTGTTAATTTTGAGATTTATGAGAATTACCAACAAAACTAAGTTTTGTTTCCTAATCACCTCACCTTTTTGCAAGAGGAGAAGTGTTTACGGGTTATTTTGGAACTGTATTTGGTAATAATATCGTCAGTGGCGCAATTACATTTAAATTTATAGACCGAAGTAGAATTTTTTTGCAGGAAGAATGACAAGCCAACAAAAATTTAAGAAGAACCGAGGTTTTTTATTTTGTTTTAGAGTTGTAAAGTACATTGTAAGCATTCTAAAAGGAAATTCGGAAAACTGGCCTCCTGACATACTTTTGTTAGGACCTGATTCTTAATACTATATTACTAGGCATTATCTAGTACTTTTATTGGTAGAGTTAAAATTAGGTCATAATGAAAAAAGTGCAAAATCAAACTTAGGCGTACATATTGCACAATAAATCTCATAGTCGGAATCTGTAAGCTCAGGAACCCTCGAATACTATTTCATAAGAGTCTAATGGTAATTCCGTATCTGTTTTGAAGTGAGACAAAAACCTACATTTTTTTTGCTCGATTTTCTGCTCTACTTATTTTCAGATTGACTCCGAGTTATCTGAGTGCGTTGCAAGGTATTTCCATGACGTGTCCGCAGGTAATTGTATGGTAGTAACATTAGATCTATTTTAGAAAGTAGTAAGGATCCTGAATCTTGCTAAAACTTTATTTTCAATTGTAATTTCGAATAAATGCTATTGTTTGATGGTTTAAAAAAAGGATAATTCCAATTCCGTTCACTTTAAAAATTGGGGTGGGTTGTACACAAGCTTCTTGGGTTCGGATTGAGGTCTTGGTGATTTATGCTCCAGTAATACAACTGGTTGCTTTTAATAATATTATATAAAATTTCCCCGTATTTCCATGGCTGGTATTTGTTTATTTTGAACAATCTGATTGTAAAGTCAGGCCTGTTTTGAAACGTTGCAAGTATCGTGAAACTTGTTCCGGCAAATCTACCATTGCTGTTACGTGTTTGGACACATTTATCTCTTTCGGTGGTACTTTGGTGCAAGAAAGTTTGAAGCCTGTCAACACATAAAATGAAGGGTCATAACTGATTCAAGATTGATTCATGAGAATCATGAATCAATATTGGTTCATAGTCTAAAATTGATTCAAGAGATCTTTTTTAGTTTTAAAAAAGAAAACTTTAATCAAGTAGACTTCTAAAATTATTTCAATTCAAAAAATAATAATTTTTAGGGAATGTTTTTGATTTTGGACTAATGGGTGAAGGTGTCCAATATGAAAGCCTTTGCATTCCTCTGCCCTTCCCCCCTCTAAAAATTTTGTTTGTGCGTTAAGATTGAACTAAAAAGTGCAAATCCAGAGATAACTTGTGGCCAAAGGCAACTACCACTTCAATCTTGACTTATTTCAAATATTAAGAAATTTTGCGGGTTCTTCTGGTTTGCGTTTGCTAGGGTAAGGTAAAATGTGTATTTCGCCCTATGAGTTCTCATGCTCGTAACTGAGCCCTAGTATAGGCCTAGAAGATTTACCTTTCTTTTATAAAAAAAAAATTGTCTAGGCAATTAAAGGTAGCGATTAATTGCAGCCTAAGTAAAGAGCCATTTGCCTTCAACATAACATCATTTTTTCATCTATTTGGCGAAAATGAGCCTAAAACCATTTTTCTCTCATCCGTTTGAAGCTTAAAGCAGGGTTTGGCATAACTGTTAAGGGTGAAATCATCAAAGTGAGCCGAGGTTCAGGTCATAAAAGCCCATTTCTACCAAACCTAGAAAACTTAATTAGTGGTAGTAAAAAAAGATAAGGAATAAGACACTGGACTTCACAGTCCCTACTGGTGGTAATGACATCCGTTTAATGGTCCGTCGCCCAGGAAGTACCATGGGGGATTGGGATCCAGCTATCCTGTGCTTTTGCAGACCCGTCCTGTTTATCTTCTCCAGATTTTTTCAGGTACCAATTTAGAGCTGGGTCAAATCTGATTGTCCTTACAGAGTCACGCCAGTGACTCCAATTCCAAACCAAATAACCAGTGACGCCCTAACTCAAACACCTGTCCTCACGGACTAACAATTCTAAGTTTTGCACACTAACCACTCGGCTAGGAGGCCTTTGAAAAACTACTACAAATAAACCATGATACCACTTTCCTAGCGATACACGGGATTGAACCAGGACACCTTTAATCAGGAGGCTCGGTTTTATGAAAAGTACAGTCAGAAGTTAAGACTGGTTAGTGATTTAGGGACTGAAATTTAGTTTCTCAATACTTTTAATAGATTTTTGGCACTATTTTACACTTTCCTGTTACTTTTCCATATATCTCATACTTTTTTTGGCACTGAATTCACTTTTCGACTAATTATGCATCCATGACCTTTTTGGCTTTGGAACTTAGATTTCAAACAAAACTAGCTGGCCCTCAATGGGACAAATGACATCAGTTGAAATTTTCAACTTTCAAAATATTATTGCAACCAAATACATAGACTCCTTCCATGAAAAAAAGAAACAGTGTTTGCTACTTGTCTGTTAAATGGAATATCCTCAAGAAGTGAAGTTAGGTTGATCCTAATGAGATATACCCAAACATGATGGTAGTAATATACTCTAGAAACAAAATTATGGAAACTATAGCAAAAATATGGAAAGCAGGCAGCACAGAACGCATCCAGGTTGCAGCGGTGGCTAGCAACCTAGCAAGAGACGATTACGTCTCATACTAAGAAATACAATAACCCATAACTCCTCAAAAAAGAAGCAAAACGAAACACGAAGTACACGATCAGAACTGCCTTGTCAGAAAATCTTATAGTAAACTTAAAGCCTCTTAGCTTGAACAACAAAGAAAATATGTTGGCTTGAAAAACAGGAAAAGTGGCTTGAACTACAACATTCTGCACATACGTCATCTTTTTTCTCTTTGTCCTCTGCTAGTAGGGCACTGGAATATCATAGAGTGCAGTTTAGTGGTTTTTTTTAAAGGAAATTACAACATCTAGTGCCTTTTGTAAATTGAAATAGAAGAGTTTTTAAGATAGAATCAATTTTTACAAAAAAAAATAGTAAAGAATGACTCTAGTCAATAGTAAATCTATATCTATATATATAAAAATAAGTTGTTTGTCTGTCTGTCTGTCTGTCGAGTGACGTCATGTTTGTGTGTCGACTGATGTCATGTTTGTCGACTGACGTCATTATAAGGATTGAGCTGTATGTCGTCATGAAGTTGTTTGTCGACTGACGTCATGTTTATCAACTGATGAAATTACAGACCGGGACACCGGGACACAAATGACGACCGGGACACCGGGACACAGGGAATGTAAATGAAGACCGGGACACTCAAAGAGAAATTACAGACTGGGACACCGGGACACAAATAACGACCGGGACACAGGGAATATAAATGACTTTGGAACCAAAGCCAAATGGCTTTGGAACTTAGATTTCAAGCAAAACTAGCTGGCCCTCAATGGGACAAATGACAACAGTTGAAATTTTCAACTTTTAAAATATTATTGCAACCAAATACATAGACTCCTTCCATGAAAAAAAGAAACAGTGTTTGCTACTTGTCTGTTAAATGGAATATCCTCAAGAAGTGAAGTTAGGTTGATCCTAATGAGATATACCCAAACATGATGGTAGTAATATACTCTAGAAACAAAATTATGGAAACTATAGCAAAAATATGGAAAGCAGGCAGCACAGAACGCATCCAGGTTGCAGCGGTGGCTAGCATCCTAGCAAGAGACGATTACGTCTCATACTAAGAAATACAATAACCCATAACTCCTCAAAAAAGAAGCAAAACGAAACACGAAGTACACGATCAGAACTGCCCTGTCAGAAAATCTTATAGTAAACTTAAAGCCTCTTAGCTTGAACAACAAAGAAAATATGTTGGCTTGAAAAACAGGAAAAGTGGCTTGAACTACAACATTCTGCACATACGTCATCTTTTTTCTCTTTGTCCTCTGCTAGTAGGGCACTGGAATATCATAGAGTGCAGTTTAGTGGCTTTTTTTTAAAGGAAATTACAACATCTAGTGCCTTTTGTAAATTGAAATAGAAGAGTTTTTAAGATAGAATCAATTTTTACAAAAAAAAATAGTAAAGAATGACTCTAGTCAATAGTAAATCTATATCTATATATATAAAAATAAGTTGTTTGTCTGTCTGTCTGTCTGTTGAGTGACGTCATGTTTGTGTGTCGACTGATGTCATGTTTGTCGACTGACGTCATTATAAGGATTGAGGTGTATGTCGTCATGAAGTTGTTTGTCGACTGACGTCATGTTTATCAACTGATGAAATTACAGACCGGGACACCGGGACACAAATGACGACCGGGACACCGGGACACAGGGAATGTAAATGAAGACCGGGACACTCAAAGAGAAATTACAGACTGGGACACCGGGACACAAATAACGACCGGGACACAGGGAATATAAATGACGACCGGGACACAGGGACACAGCTACAACGGGGATGCTGGGGCACAGGGGGGATATATAAATGACGACCGGGACACAGGGAATGTTCGAAGAGAAATTACAGACCGGGACAACGGGACACAGGGAACATAAATGACGACTGGGACACTCAAAGAGAAATTAGAGACTGGGACACCGGGACACAAATGACGACCGGGACACAGAGAATATAAATGACGACCGGGACATAGGGAACGTTCGATTAGCAATCACCATCAACAAAGCTCAAGGGCAATCATTAGAATAATGAGGTATAGATCTGAATACGGATTGTTTTTCCCATGGACAATTATATGTTGCATGTTCAAGAGTCGGTAAACCTGACAATCTATTTATATGCACAGACAATGGGACAGCGAAGAATGTTGTATATTCGCAAGTTTTACGTAGTTAAAAACATATATATATCTATCTATATTCACAGGTGGGACACAAGGACACAGCTACAATGGTGCGTAATTAATATGGCGCGTAACGACTTACGCGCGCGCGGGGGCTTTGGGGGCGTGAAGCGCCTCCCCAACAGCTAGTATATATATAAAATGTAGTGTCTGTCCGTCTGTCTGTCACTAAGTATGACGTCAATATATAGAAAAAAAACTAACTAAAAAAAAATTAAAAGAACTAAAAACTATCTTCTATAAAAAAAACTGAAAAAAAACTAAAAGAAAACGAAAAATAATAACTAAAAATAGAAAATAAAAATAAAAAAAAATAAAAAAATGAAAAAACTAAAAAAGAAAAAAAATAAAAGAAAAGAAGAAGCTAAAAAAACTAAAAAAGAAAAAAACAAAAGAAGAAAAAATTAAAAATAAAGAAAAACTAAAAAAAGAAAAACAGAAAAAACTAAAAAAAGAAAACTAAACAAAAGACAGACAAAAACTAAAGAAAAAACGAAAAAAAAAAGAAAAATTAAAAAAATAAAATAGGTAAAAAACTAAAAAGAAAAAACTGAAAATAAACTAAAAAAGAAAAAAGAAAAAAACTAAAAAAAAGAACAACCAAAATAAAAGACAAAAAGTCAAAACTAAAGAAAAAGAAAAAAAGAAAAACAATATAAAAAAATAAGAAAGAAACAAACTAAAAAAAGATAAAAATTAAAAAACCTAAATTAGGTAAAAAAAACTAAAAGGAAAAAAAAGAAAAAAAAAAGAAAAAGAAAAAAAGAAAAAACTAAAAAACGTCAAAAAATAAAAAGTAAACAAACTAAAAAAAACTAAAAAGAGGAAAAAACTGAAAAAAAGATAAAAATCTATAAATGACGTCATGTTCGCAACACGAAACCAGGTTTGCAGCTGATAGAGATAGTAAAAAAAGAAGGCGTGTCGCTGAATTACAAAAGCAATACGTGTATAATTATCCTACAATGTCACCAAAAAGGGAACACCAGGAGGAGACACTAGAGCAACGCAAAACCATGCTTGCGGCTCAAAGAGAAAGGGCCAGATTAGGAATGTCAAATTTACGTCATCAATACAATCCAAAAATGACATAATGTTGCCGGGACCCAGCTATGGGTCTTGGCCCAAGGGACAATGAGAATCCATATATAGAAGCCTGCCACATGTCATGGTGGGGTCCGGCGGCGAAGCCACCGGGACCCAGCACTCTCTGTGGTTACAACACAAGGGACAATGAGAATCCATATGTAGAAGCCTGCCAAGTGCCATGCTGGGGTCCGGCGTCGAAGCCGCCGGGACCTAGCACTATATGTGGTTAGAACACAAGGGACTATGAGAATCCATATGTAGAAGCCTGCCGCGTGCCATGCTGGGGCCCGGTGGCGAAGCGGTCGGGGCCCAGCTAGTAAAATATAAAAATTAATTCTCATATCACATGCGTGATGATGCAACACGCTTTGACAAAAACTCTAGCCTATAGTAGCTGAAATATTGAAGTAAATCATCATATCAAATGCATGGTGATGCAACACGCTTACTTTTTGACATGAAAATAAAAAGCAATTAGTTTTTGAACATCTGGGTTTCAGCAGTAGCTAGCAACATAGTAAGAGACGACAACGTCCAATACTAAGAAATACAATAGCCCATAACTCCTGAAAATAGAGTCTGATCGAAACACAAAGTATACTATTACAATCGCCTTGTCCAAAATTAAAGTAAAGAACAAACCCTAGCGGATAGTAAAGTGAAGACCAAACTCTAACCATCAGTATTGTAATGACATTATGTGCCAACATAATTTTGAATTAGACTTAACAGTGTCTTAAAAATTTTATTTTAAATATATTGTATTTTGGCAAAATATTTATTTACATAAAGGATCGATATTTGTCATTATGAATGTACATTAAATCACGAACTATAGCCAATAGTAACATAAATTTTAAAATAAATTTTATTTTAGTTTAAGGTCAGAATCGCCAAAGTTATTATGTAATTTGTAAAAATACTTATGGTGTTTGAGCAATTATTTTACATTTTAATGCAAACTAGAAAAATACATGAATAATTTTTAATTGATTTTGGTTTAATCAGGGTTGCATCGGTAGCTATCAAACTAGTAAGAGACGATCACGTCCAATACTAAGAAATACAATAGCCCATAACTCCTGAAAACAGTGTCGAATCAAAACAAGAAGTACACTATTAGAACGGCCTCGTCCAAAACCCCGATATAGGAAACGTATCATTCCTTGGCTTGAATAATGAGGAATATCTATTGGCTTGAAAAACAAGTTGCTTGAAATACGATGTTCTGTAGATACGGCATCTTTTTTTTCTTTTTTTGTCTCTTTCTCTGCGGATAGCATGGCACTGGATCATCGTGAAGAGCTGTTTAATTGCTCATTTTAAAGGAAATTGACGTGGTTAAAAACATTTTGTAATTAAAACAAGAGCTAAGAGCTCAAATGGCACTTGTAACGAGGCCAGAAGAGCTAAGAGCCAAGAGTACATATGGTATTAGCTCTAATAAAATTCTAAGAATCAATAGATTGATTCAAAAGGAAAATCAGAGGCTTAATACCGGTCGGGATTTAAAATAAAAGCTCTGAGTCACGATATCCTTCTAAATATCAAAACTCATTAAGATCACCCATTCGTAAGTTATAAATACCTCATTTTTTCTAAATTTTCCTGTCCCTTTGGCCCCCCAGATGTACGGATCTGGGAAAATAACTTTATCAATTCAATTTGTGCAGCTCCCTGACACGCCTACCAATTTTCATCGTCCTAGTACGTCCAGAAGCACCAAATTCACCAAAGCACTGAACTCATCCCCCCAACTCCCCCAAAGAGGGCAAATCCAGTAAGGTTACGTCAATCACGTATCTAAGACATTTGCTTATTCTATCCACCAATTTTCATCCCGATTCCTCCACTCTAAGCGTTTTCCAAGATTTTTGATTTCCCCCTCCAGGTCCCCCAAATGTTAACAGATCTTGTCGGGATTGGAAATAAAAGCTCTGAGACATGAATTCCTTCTAAATATCAAATTTCATTAAGATCTGCTCACCCGTTCTTAAGTTAAAAATACCTCAATTTTTATAATTTTGCGAAATTAAAACCCCCCAGCTCCTCCAAAGAGAACGGATCCGTTCCAATTATGTCAATCACATATCTAGAACTTGTGCTTATTCTTCCCATCAAGTTTCACCCCGATCTCTCCACGCTAAGCGTTTTCCAAGATTTCTGTCACCCTCCTCCAACCTTTTATGTCACCGGATCCAATTCGAGTCGAAAATGGAGCATCTGAGACATAAGAATCCTTCTATATATCAAGTTTAATTAAGATCCGATCACCTATTCGTAAGATAAAAATACCCCAATTTTCGCGTTTTCCAAGAATTCCGGTTTCCCCGTCCAACTCCCCCCAATGTAACAGAATCTGGTCAGAAATTAAAATAAGAGCTTTGAGACACGATATCCTTCTAAATTTCAAGTTTCATTGAGATGCGATCACCCGTTCATAAGTTGAAAATACCTCATTTTTTCTAATTTTTCAGAATTAATCCTCCCCCAACTATTACAAAGAGATTGGATCCGTTCCGGTCATGTCAATCATGTATCTAGGACTTCTGCTTATTTTCCCAAACAAGTTTTATCCCGATCACTCCACTCTAAGTGTTTTCCAAGATTTTAGGTTTCCCCTCCCAACTCCCCCCCCCAATATCACCAGATCCGGTCGGGATTTAAAATAAGAGCTCTGAGACATGATATCCTTCTAAACATCGAAATTCATTAAGATCTGATGAACCGTTGGTAAGTTAAAAATACTTCATTTTTTCTATTTTTTCCGAATTAACCGGCCTCCCACTCCCCCCAGATGGTAAAATCGGAAAAAACGACTATTTCTAATTTAATCTGTTCCGGTCCCCGATACGCCTGCCAAATTTCATCGTCCTAGCTTACCTGGAAGTGCCTAAAGTAGCAAAACCGGGACCGACAGACAGACAGACCGACAGACAGACCGGCAGAATTTGCGATTGCTATGTGTCACTCGGTTAATACCAAGTGCCATAAAAAATGTTATATTAAACACCCAACCTAACCCCTTAACCACCTCTAGATACTATACTTTTTATTCAAATATACAAACATCGCAGTTTTCTTACTCAGAATAAGCAAATCATAATCGATTCAAACCGGTTTAATTCTTGACTATGTTCAGTGCCCATTTTTTTTTTTCATGATAGACCGCGCATTATTAGTGAATCAGTGAAGAATAAATTAGAAATAAAATAGATCTTATTAAGCAAGGGGATTCGTCCAAAGTTAATTTAATGTGTAAACATATAAAAACAAGAGCTAAGAGCTCATATGGCACTTGTGTCGAGGCGAGAAGAGCTAGAGCCAAGAGATCATATGGTATGAGCTCTAACAAAATTCTATGAATCAATAGATTGATTTAAAAAGGAAAATAAGAGGCTTAATGCCGGTCAGGATTTAAAATAAGAGCTCTGAGTCACGATGTCCTTCTAAATATCAAAATTCATTAAGATCCGATCACCCACTCGTAAGTTATAAATACCTATTTTTTCTAATTTTTCCTCTCCCTTTAGCCCCAGATGGTCGAATCTGGGAAAACGACTATATCAAGCCAAATTGTGCAGCTCCCTGACACGCCTACCAATTTTAATCGTCCTAGCACGTCCAGAAGCACCAAACTCGCCAAATCACTGAACCCTCCGAAATCCCTGGCTCTTAACGGTAAAGCTTTTAATTGTTTTAAAAAGTAGAATTGTGGCAAAGAGTCAAACATTAGCGTAAAGAGCGAGGGATTGCGGAGGGGACAACTCATTTCATCTACGGAGTAATTTCTGTTCGTTTTAAGTTTTAATGTTGCTCCTTACTTTCAGCTAAAAAAAATTAGTTTTTTTTTTATTTAATTTCTGAACGTTTTTGAATTAATGCATGTTTGGTTTTGGCTCTCCGCGCATAAATTATTAAAATGAAATTTGTATATTAATTCTTTTTTTGGCTAAATGGCTTTCTCTTAGTTTTGATCAGACGATTTTGAGAAATAAGGGGTGGAGAAGGAGGCCTAGTTGCCCTCCGATTTTTCGGTTACTTAAAAAGGCAACTAGAACTTTTAATTTTTAACGAACGTTTTTATTAGTAAAAAATATACGTAACTTAAGAATTAACTTACGTAACAAACTTTCATAACCTTATGTTTTTATTATGTATATGATGGGGTTTGTACCCTCGTTAATACCTCGCTCTTTACAGTAAATCGTAAGTTTTGTCCCAATTCTTTAAGAATGACCCCTGAATCAGAAAGGCCGTAGAATAAATAGTTGAAATTACTAAAAATACTTTAGCATAAAAAGCAAGGTATTTATCTCCTCCTAAATACCTCGCTCTTTATGCTAAAGTATTTTTAGAACCCCTCATATGCGTAATAATCTCTGTTTGTTTTAAGTTTCAATGCTACTTCTTCCTTTCATTTGAAAAAACGTTTTCATGTTTATTTTTCATTGTTTTCTTATAGTAATGCTAGAGAATCCTGCGCCCTTGTCATTTAATTTTTCTTCCCCCATGACAGATTCCTCCAAGGAAAGATCCTCCAACATAGCCCCCTATCCTCAGCCACACCCCCAAACAAAATAAAATCCCCCTGAAAACGTCTGTACACTTCCCAATAACCATTACTATATGTAAACACTGGTCAAAGTTTGTAACTTGCAGCCCCTCCCCCAGGGATTGTGGGGGATTAAGTCATCCCCAAAGACATAGTTATTATGGTTTTCGACTATGCTGAACAAAATGGCTATCTCAAAATTTTGATCCGTTGACTTTGGGAAAAAATGAGCGTGGGAGGGGGCCCAGATGCCCTCCAATTTTTTTGGTCACTTAAAAAGGCACTAGGACTTTTCATTTCCGTTAGAATGAGCCCTCTTGCGACATTCTAGGACCACTTGGTCGATAAGATGACCCCTGGGAAAAAAAAAACAAATAAACACGCACCCGTGATTTGTCTTCTGGCAAAAAATACAAAATTCCACATTTTTGTAGATAGGAGCTTGAAACTTCTACAGTAGGGTTCTCTGATACGTTGAATCTGATGATGTCATTTTTGTTAAGATCCTACGACTTTTAGGGGGTGTTTCCCCCTATTTTCCTAAATAAGGCAAATTTTCTCAGGCTCGTAACTTTTGATAGGTAAGACTAAACTTGATGAAACTTATATATTTAAAATCAGCATTAAAATACGATTCTTCTGATGTAGCTATTGATATCAAAATTCAATTTTTTAGAGTTTTAGTTACTATTGAGCCGGGTCGCTCAGTTCGTTACCACGAACTGTTTGATTTTTTTAATTTTCTTTCTTTTTGTTTTACTCCGTCGCCATGCCTTGTATTTTTGATGAGTTATAAAATGAGTAATTAGATACATAAACCTGCTTTTTAACCTTACAGTTATCAAATCCAGGATATGTTTTCTACTAAGCCAAAACAATGACATAATGGAATTACTTTTATAGACTCAAGACTTCCCACACCAGTCAGCGTATAAGTTGGCAACGATGTCTCTCCATGATGACTTCTCCTGCGTCTTCGGGTAGAGATCATTAAGGGGTGCTCTTGAGAGCACTGCGTCTTTTTCGAGGCATCGTTCAAGCGTAGCCTTCTGTCGTCCGTGCCGTGAAAATCCGAGAGGAGTGCAAAACCAAATACCATGGGGCAGGCAATTGCTGTCCATTCCAGCCACGTGTCCCTGATTTTTTTACCACTGACTGCCTATGATAGGCTGTTTGGCGATCGCCTGTTTAGTCTTTTCTCTTAAGAATGAGTTGGTAATTTTGTCCGTCCAGTTTATTCCGAGAATTCGTAGAAGACAATTATTTACAAAACTTTGGATTCTATTCTCTAGCTGTGTTGTCAGCGCACGGATTTAAGGACCATACATTAACATTGACAGGACATTACCATTGAATAAACTCAATTTCAGCTTCAAAGAGAAAGTGTCGCTTCTCCGTCATAGAATAAAAAATATTTATGGGAAAACTTAAAACAAAACTACATTTGATCTCAAAGAAGACCCACATGGTCTTCACCAAATAATCAGTTAGGTACACCAAATAATCAGGATAAGTTTCTTATCTCCACAGGAAAGAGCCCCGCCCATCTTTATAAACATCCCTTATTATCTGAGATCTCTCAAATTCCTCGTTATTTCGCCTTTTGAAGCGACGACAAAAATTAAAACATACTAAGTGCGGCACATTTCCACTACACATTTCTACAGATCTTATTAAAGTCTCTATCGTCAATCTTTCATAATGTTTATCCCGGATTTGTATCGAAAACACCTTTACTGGTGAGCTCACAAATTTTTGAAAATTTAATATTATTACTCCTGTGAAAAAGAAAGGTAACATGCAATATTTTGACGGTATATGACCCATTACATCAGTCCTATTTTCACACAACAGCTTTTTTGGACAGTGGTTGAATGTACGGAGAATGTAACCTAAGGAAAAACGGTAACTCACGTTCTACATCTACCAACCACTGTCATATTCTTCTTATGAACATAATATATAAATAACTTGCAAAACATAATACCTGCTTCAATATTAAAGCATCAGCCTTAAAATTTTTTTATTTAATTGATCATGATCCATTGGTAGAGAGACTCTTAAACAAAATCAAATTTGACCAGTTTTAATTAGTTTAAAGAGAAAATTTTTAGTGAGAATAGATGCGTCTGTCCTTTCGAATAGATCACAAGTAGTTAAATACCTAAACGTGTATTTTGATTATCTCTTCATTTACGATAATGTACCTCAGGGAGCCCTGTTTGGAACATCTTGTTCCTTGCACTCTTAAAAAAGCTTGTTTTTGTTAATTTTTGGGATAAATGGAATTTGGTTGCTGGTTTAATTGTCTGTGAGCCATGATACATAAATTTTAAAAATAGCTCAGGGAATATCTAATAAATATGTTTAGCTATATCTCTTATAAAGGCTCTATATTAAATAATGAAGAGTGCCGGCATATTCTTTTGTGACGATATATTCTTTTATTATTACTTTTTCTTATTCTTTTTTGACTATATGTTCTTTTATTCTTTTTTATTCTTTTATGACAATATATTATTTTTTTGTCATATTCTTTCATAGAGTACCTTGCTTTTCCTAGTCTCTTATATCGAGCTTTCTCTTTGTTTTCCGTGGTTTTCTACATTCTGACCCTTAATTGTCGGTGAGTTTGTGCATTTTCTTGCGATGACGCCGGTACCCTTTCTGTCTCGAGACTCCTGTAATGTTAATTCACTCTTCTACAGCCTAAGCTGGAGAGCTTAATCTCATTGTATATAAATGAAAAGTGTTTACATTTCCTGCCTTTTCGGTTGATTTTATTTTAGTCTCGGAATTGCTAGTGTCTTTATGTAGTCCCAATTGATCCGGGTCATTCATAGGAAAACTATCATAATGTGCACATCACAGTCATAATTAAAGCATATTTCTGATTCAGAAGTTTGTTCACTGCTAAACATCGTTTTATTCTCGTTCCAAAAAGTTTTACTTTACAACTGATAGATAGTGCTTCATCCCAAGCCGTTCCAGGAATATATCAGATTTGCTTCTGCGCTGACCTGGATAGTGTTTATTCAACTCTTCCCTTTCTAATGCCAAAATTTTATATCTACCCCCCCCCCCTCTCAATATTCTCAGGAAATTTCAACTTGAAGCCCTTTGCTGTTCCTAAGACATTGCAGACACGCCATTTTTATAGCATGGGGACACAATAATGTCTTTACGTTTAGCTCACTGCGTAAATGTGCATAGATTTAAGTCCCATAGTACCTAGAGTTCAACATATTTTGTACTAAACTAATTTTCCGCTAGAGCTTATTTATTAGCAATAGCTAACCTAAATAATTTAGTATCATTGCCCCTGGGCTAGTGGGGGTATGCTGACCTCGGAGGCATGATTATTAGAGCTTTTAATGATTTAAATGAATTTCGAGGATTAAAAGTCACTAGAGCTTTCAATTTATAATTACAAGAGCCCCTTCACAGGCTTTTATGAGCACCCTTCCAAGAGAAGTGAACGGTAAAAAACATTCTTTTACTCTTTGCTGACCCTTTTTTTGGCAATTTTGAGGGAACCAATATTGTTTTCTAGTTCGCCATTTACAATGGGGTGCTATTGGCTCCAAGCCTTTATATACAGGTTTGAGCCATTCAGGAAAGACATTTTTTTCTTTTTTCGGGCCCCATTTTTGGGGATGCTCTGGAATTTTTTTTGCAAATGTCTTGTTTGAAAGACTCACGGCTGTTAGCTTTAATCTGATCAGAGACGAAAAGTTGTTTGGCCTATTTTCTATTCAAAACGGAATCTAGAAAACCATTTTTTTTTTATACGACAGTAAAAAATAATTTAAAAACACTGTGGTAATCATTTGGCCTATTTTCGAGCCCCCTACCCCTCCCCTCCAAAAACAAAGTATTTAATCCTGTTTACTAAGGGACCGATCCATAAAAGATTCGAGCCATGTGTACACCCAACATTAGACACACCTACGTTTTCCAAAAGTAAACCTATATGTAAACAACTAAAATTTTCGTCACTTATGATGTTGGCCCAAGTGGCTATCAAAGTGTTCAACTATTTTAAACGAAATAGCTATCTCAAAATTTTGATCGGATGTCTTAGGGGCTACATAGGGATTGGATAGCAAAAAGGACGCGGAAGACGGGATGATTATCCTCAGTCCCTTTTAATCCTTTGAAAGAGCACTAGAAACTTCAATTTGCAATGGAATGAGCCCCGTCCAAAATTCCAACGATCACCCCTTCCCTATGAAATAGGCAGGTTTAAATAACTAAATTGTAAATTATAATTAAATAGCTCTTTACTTAGGCTGTAGGAATGTCCTCCGTCACATTTCTGATATCTTTTCAATTTAATTGGCTATCATTCGTGTCAACGTTACTGCCAAGTAATTTCCTTTAATGCTACCAGTGTGGTGTTTCTATATCCGATTCTGAATCCCTAAATCCCCTAAAATTAGGGGATTACTGTTGTTTCATTTCCTTTGCGGCTTTCTGAGGCTTTGATGCTTGTGCTGGGACTACATTACCGGAACCAGTAGTACTGCAGTTTAAGGAACCTTTCAGTAGCTAAGCCTAAAGTTGTCTATTTCTTGCAAAAAATAGGTACTGTGGATAATATTTGCTCTGATTATGGTTGTAGCGATAGATTCATTCTTGTGAAGAGCGAACCAAAACCCAAAATTTTAAATCATGTTTTGAAGAAAAAAAAACTATGTTAATGAGAAAAAATTTTCAACCTAAACTGGCTCAGGAACGGTAATTATTATTTGATCAATCTTAATAGTAAAAGTTTGTTCTGAAAATTAATGTTTAGTAATTTTGAAAAGAGCTTAAAATGGTGGCGGATCAAAGTGTGTGTTCTTTTCTCTCTCTCTCTTTCTCTCTCTTTTTTCCTTTTCCCAGGAATGGTTGTATCGAACCAGTGGTTGCAGAAGACGACTCATTTGCATGGAAATTACAATATCCGGTGCCCTTTGTTTGTAACAAATGAGGTTGTGTCATACCAAAGTTGTGTTTTCTGCCGTTTTATATCGGAAAAGATCAGCTGTTTTTTTTTTTGTTTTTTTTTTTTTCCTAAGGAGCGTCAAAATCCGGGAAATACGAATTCTAAGATGAACAATTAGTTTGCCATGATTTAGAACCATCAACTGGATGTTTTGAGTTCCCTGTTTTAAAAAATGAGAAATAAGAGGCGAAAACGAGGCAACCTTAAATGTTGTAGTGAGTTCCGTGTTCTCATAAATCCTCTGCTGACCAGCAGGCTACTGCAACATAAAAGATCATTTTTGTAATGGTTCGTTTCAAAGTTTTCGATGATATTTTTACATCTACATGTTTTTTCAAATTCGTCTTTATAACGCCATCTTAAAGCGTCATATGGCACAAAATGGCAGTAGTTAGAGCTATTTTCGGGTTTGAAAATCCGGAAAGCATTAAAAGGGTACTACGATAATCTCTATGGTCGAAATTGCTCAATCGGAGGTTGTAGTCTCCTCCTATTGTACACTCCCTTTCACCATCCTCCTTGGAAAGTGGACACTAAAAACCGCTTTTGAAAAAAAAAACTGCCTAATGAAGAAGTCCTTTTAAACCTCATTTTGGGGTAAACCCCAGCTATCTATATTTATCTTAACAGCAAAAGTTAATTCAGAAAACGATATTTACAGAATATTGAAAAAGAACTTGAAACGCTTATGTACATCTTTTTCTTTCTTTTTTCTGTCCAGGAAAAAGAAACACGACAACGAAACATCGTAAAAAGCTGTCGAAGAGCTCATACAAAGCTGTCGAAGAGGCTTCGAAGCATAAACTGCGTACTAAGCTTCAAAAATCTCTGACCGTACCCTTAAAATCCACTTTTGAACGTTATCCCTCCCAGTCTTCTCAGTAAGGGAAAATTAAAAAACAAGTTTTGAAAAGAACTTCCTAATAAAAAAGTTTTTACTCAAAATCAAAGCTTACTTATAAATTAGCTAAGAATAAACTTATGCCAAAAAAGGATTTTTCAAAGAAAAAGAGCCATAATAAACCACAGACGAGCAGGGATAAAATTCAAATAGTAATTAAGCTTCAAACGAAGGGGAATCAATAAGTAAATGAAACCAGAATATAAACACAAACAAAGTAAATAATAATGTCAAACTCAAAATGAACAGAAGCTATCATTAACAGCATTAGGGCTAATGCCCAAAAGGCCTTCTAATGATTGGAATGTAATTTGTCATTACATCCAACCATTGTATTTGTATTTGTCATAACATCAATAATGATGTCAAACTGAAATCGAATAGAAACTACCATAAACAAGAATAGGACAAGTCCCCACTAAGCTTTCTGAAGATTAGAATATCATTTGCGCCTTACATTGATCAGTGTATTTTATTTGTAAAGAAAAGAAAATCCGCCGAGTAGCCCAGAAAAGTACTAAAAAATACTCATGATTGTATATTGACAGTTTAATATTCATTCCTGAAAGTCTCAGTAATTTTGGGTTTACTATCACTTTAAAAGGGAAAACCTTTAGAACAAATTTCAATAAAGTGTGAGCAACGTACTGGTCTATGGAATCCTTAGGAGGCATTAGCCCAACTCCTGTTTATGATAGTTTCTCTTCGTTTCAAGTCTAAATTAATCATTTACGTAATTTCTGTCCATTTCGGGGGATTCTCCTGGTTTTAAGTTTAAATTTTTACTTAACTTTATCCCTGCTCTAATGTTGTTTAATGTAGCTCTTTACTTTTCTTTGAATATCTTGTGTGTAGAATTTATTTTATTTAATTTCCATTCACTTTTAATTGGCATCGTTTTTTATGCTCAATAAAAAAAATTTATAAGACTTTGAAAATTTCCAACCTTATGCACTTAGTAGTTCCTGGACTATTGCATATACACCCTTTTGACAACCACGATGCACTTAGTTGTCCTTTGGTTGTCCAATAAGCCTTCAGTATTTCTTGAAATATCCAACTTATTATTCTTAGCCGTTCCTGAATAATCTCAGATACACCCTCTTGACAATTTGGAAGCACGTAGTGTTTTTTTTTTTTTTTATTTATCTCAAAATGTAGTGAAAGTTTCGACTTAACAACTTCAGTGGTCTTAAACCCTTCTCAACATTCCAAGAAAATTTTAATTTAATACATTTAGCTGCCTAAGATCTTGTGGAAGTGCTTTTATTTACAACCTGTATGAGGTTAATGTCCTTTGTTTTAGTTTTGCACCCTTCCACATACCCTAATTTTTCAACTTAGCACCCTTAGCTGTTCCTGCGATGTTGCTGATATACCCTTCTGACAAATTGCATGCACATAGTGTGTTTTGATTTGGTTCAACATTCTCCTCAGCATCTCCTGAAAGCTTCACACTAATACTCTTAGCCTTTTTGGAGGCCTAGTACATAACATGCCCCTCTATCCCTACGAAGCCTATATGTAGAGGTATAGCTATTCGACTTTTTATGATTTGGGCAAAATGGATATTTTGTTTGGGTGCCTTGGGGGGAGGAGCATGTCAAAAGGGTGTTGAATGAGGGCTGATTGCTCTCTAATTACTTTTGGCTCATGAATAGAGCACTGGAACTTACAATGTTCAATCAATTAAGCCCCCTCCAAAGTTTCTACGAAAACTCCTTCCATACGAAGTGCCCTGGGGAAAAATAATAAGAAGACATTGAAGAGATACCACTCTTTACCTGGATAGTGCTATTGCACTGCCTATGATAAGGACATATATTGTTTAGGTTTATCCAAATAGTAGAAGTAAATTACGAAAAAAACTATTTTCAAGGATTTTGAAAAAGGGCTTGAAACCATGAGGTGTCTTTTTTTCTTCTTCCTTTTTTTCTCTCTCTACACCATTTTCGGGCCACTATGACATTGTAGGAGCGTCAATATATGCGACCAAGCGAAGTTTTTGCAATTTGGGCTTTACTGCCACCATTCCATCAAGGCGTGCATAAAGTGGTCACTAGTTTGACATCATACATATGCCCATCATTTGGGGGTGGGTGGAGGATCACTTCCTCCCTGAAATTAAAATTTTTTTCTTGTTTTAACATTTTATTTTTTCAATTATAGCCATTCATGGCCATCCATTCCCATCTCCTGTATTTTTCTCGTACAACCGATTCCTGTTTGGGTACGATAACAAAAATGAAAATTAAGAAAAGAAGATTCTATAGTTCCCTGATAGTACAGCTTGTTTTTAGTATTAACAGGTAAAAAGCCGTAATAACTGCTGTAGTCTCTTCCATATCTGGTTTCTCATTATACAAAAATTTTTGTTTTGCTATTCAGTAGTTGATTAACTAAAAAAAACTTTTTCCGAAGAAGATGCTTTTCAACGAAAGGTAGAGCAAAATTAAACAACAGACGAGTAGAAATAAAGTCAAATAGTAATTTAAACTTGAAAAAAGCAGAAACCACTATCATAGGCAATGCAATAGCACTGCCTAAGTAAATGCAATATAGCTTCATTAGATTTTTCCCCAGGCTACTTCGTATGGGAGAAGTCGTTGTAGAAAGCTCACTTGATTTTAAATTGAAAGTTATAGTCTCCTTTTTAATGAATAGAGTGCAACCAACCCCTATTCTTGTCCTTTTTAGCCCCCTCCCCGAGCCCTGCGAAAAACTTTGAGATAGCAATTTTTTTCGAAACTATCGAAAGCTCCAATAACATACCTCTATGAATGATTTAATCCTAAGGCACCAGGGCCAAGGGCTGTAAATTCTCCAAGTGGCCCATTGTTCACATGTAGGTATCTTTATTTGGAATGGGGCTATATTTGAACCTGTATCTCCAAAAAGGCTCAGGGTATTATGGCGAAGATTTTGGGGATTCTTAAGGAGGTGAGAAACTAAATGAGAACATAATATGTGCAATAGGTTATCAAAAGGCCATGTCTGCAATTTCTCAGGAATGGCTGAGGGTTTTAAGTCAAAATTTTCAGGGCATGTTGAGGGCATTCTCAACTAAATCAACAGACGTTATATATATCCTGGTTGTCAAAAGGGTGTAGGTGAAATACCTCATGAAGGTCTATGGGTATAAAGTTACGACTTTTTTGTATTTTGAAGGGGAATACTTAAACCAAAATACAATATATGCATCTAGGTTGACAAAAGAGCGTATCTGCATTATCTGAGGAGTAGTACTGATATTAAATTGAAAATTTATAACCATTATACTTTCGTCTGCATTGTGTGAGGAGTACTAATGGTATTAGGTTATGACTTTTAGGGCGTGTTGTGGGGTATGCTGAACTAAAAAAAAAAAATGAAATGCTCTGTAAATCAAGGTTGTCAATGGGTGTACGTTTCATATATCATGACCGAAAAATTGTTTTAAGCTGGATCTGTCAGGGTATGATAAAGGTGAGCCAAACCAAATCATAAGACACAAGGTGCGTCTCGTCTGGCAAGAGGCTGTATGTACAAAGTCTCGTCTAAAGGTATGAAGTTGAAACTTTTCAGGAATGTTGAGGGGGGAAATGAACTAGCTTAAAACACGCAATGTGGTAGGCTCTTAATAGGGTGTATCTGAGATTTTTCAATAACAAGTGAGGATATTTAGTTGATACTTTCAGGGAATTGCTGAGGGAGCTATTGAATAAAATGAAAGACATTATCTGCATCCAAAATATTAAAAAGGGTGTATGTGAAATACCTCAAGAATGTCTGAGGGTGTTAAGAAAACTAAATATATTTCAAGATTTTCTCTTTTATAGCTTTAATAAACCCAAATTAATCAAGACTCTCAGGAATGAATACCTGTATATATTCAACTGTCAATCCACATTCATTTCTTCTTTTCAGTAATCTTGGTTATGATGGTGACTTTTTTTTATATATATGTTATGAAAAATAGAAACACATTGTTTAAAATAACTTTTTCTTAAATAAAATGTGTTTTATTTTAAGGTCTTTGGAGGGTACAAAGGGTTCTGGCCCTGCCCCTCTTTTCGAAGGGGAGTGCTAGCCTTACTCCTCTTTGTGGTAGTTTCTGCTCGTTTACTTGGTTATTTATTATAACTTCTGCTTGTTTTGGATTTTGTTCATTTATTGACAGTGATTTATGGCGGTTTTTACTTGAATTAAATAAAAAAAGTTTTTTTAAATGAAAGTAAGGAGAAACATTAAAACTTAAAACGAACAGAAATTACTCCGTAAATGAAAGGGACTTTTCCTCCTCAACGCCCCGCTCTTTACGCTAAAGTTTGACTCTTTCTCTTAACTCTATTTTAAAACAGTAAGAAACTTTTGCGTAAACAGGGGGGCGTTGAGGAGGAAAAGCCACTTTCATATACGGAGTAATTTCTGTTCGTTTTAAGTTCTAATGTTGCTCCTTACTTTCATTTAAAAAAACTTGTTTTTTTTAAATTTCTGGACACTTTTGATTTAATGCATGTTTTGATCTTGGCTCCCCGCACATTAATAATTAAAACGAAATTTGCATATTAATTAATTGCAATTAATTGGAAGACTTAGAGAAAAAATGAGCGAGGTAGGAGGCCTAGTTGCCCTCCAATTTTTTAATTACTTAAAAAAGCAACTAGAACTTTTAATTTTTTACAAACGTTTTCTTTGGTAAAAAATATACGTAACTTAAGAATTAATTTACGTAACGAACTTCTATATTCGTATGTTTTATTGCGTGTATGAGGGGGCTCAACCATCGTCGATACCTCGCTCTTTACCCTAAAGCTTAAATTTTGTCCTAATTCCTTAAGAATGAGCTCTGAATCACAAAGGTCGTAGAATGAATAGTTGAAATTACTAAAAATACTTTAACGTAAAGAGTGAGGTATAACGAGGAGGTAAACCTCTCATACGCGTAATAATTTTTGTTTGTTTCATATTTTAATGCTGCTCCTTACTTTCAGTAGAAAAAACTTTTCATATTTATTTTTTCATTGTTTTTTCAAATAATGCTAGAAAATCCTGTGCCCCCTTCATTGAAATTATCTTCCCCTATGACAAGTTCCTCCATGGACAGATCCTCCCAAGTAACCCCCCCCCTCAACTCTCCCTCCCAAATCAAAAATATCCTACTGAAAACGTCTCTACACTTCCCAGTAACCATTACTATATGCAAACACAGGTCAAAGTTTGTAACTTGCAGCCCCTCCCACGGAGACTGCGGGGGAGTAGGTCGTCCCTAAAGACACAGTTATTAGGTTTTTCGATTATAGTGAATAAAATGGCTATCTCATTATTTTGATCCGGTGAATTTTGGGAAAAAATGAGCGTGGCAGGGGGCCAAGGTGCCCTCCAATTTTTTTGGTCACATGAAAAGGGCACTAGAGCTTTTGATTTCAGTTAAAATGAGCCCTCTTGCGACATTCTAGGACCACTCAGTCGATACGATCACCCCTGGGAAAAAAAAACAAATAAACACGCATCCGTGATCTTTCTTCTGGCAAAAAACGCGAAATTCCACATTTTTGTAGATAGGAGCTTGAAACTTCTACAATAAGGTTCTCTGATACGCTGAATCTGATGGTGGTTCGTTAAGATTGTATGAGTTTTAGAGGGTGTTTTCCCTATTTTCTGAAATGAGGCAAATTTTCTCAGGCTCGTAATTTTTGATGGGTATAACTGATCTTGATGAAACTTATATATTTAAAATCAGCATTAAGATGCGATTCTTTTGATTTAACTATTGGTATAAAAATTCCATTTTTTAGAGTTTCTGTTACTATTGAGCCGGGTCACTCCTTACTACAGTTCGTTACCACAAACTGTTTGAAAGATATTTTATTTTTTTCTGCTTATCTTTGGTTTAATTTAGCTCTATCCTTTTTTTTAAATACCGGTTATGTGAAAAATGAGTTGTACATAAAGCCCACTTTGTTCTTTACTTAGGCACCACTATTGAGCTACCTATGATTATCCAGAAATCAAACGACAGTAATCGCAAAACTTTATAATTTTTAGTCGGGCTTTCAGTCTCACTAATTAATGTGCTTTATTGACTTTTAATCTTTTTGATTAAATGATAACTTTTGATAACTTCTACTGGAAGCTTCTTCAGTTTTGGCTGCCTTTGCTTCCCAGAAGCAGCCTCTGCCATTCCGTGTAGACATCTTTTCGTGATTGTATATATTGGACCTTGAGGTGATCTTTATACTGCAGGTTGACATTACTATTGCAGCATTCCAGCTGGAAATTCTTTTCTTTCCTCTCTTCTGTGTGTTTCCACGAGCCGTCGCTGATCCACTACTCCCTCCCGTTTCTTGCGGAACCAATTGACTCTTCCGTGGCTGCTCTTTTAGAATCCACAGATAATCTCCAGTTCTTGTCAACAGAGATGACTGTTTCATCGCAAGTCAGGCTTTCAAATTGATTGGCTTGGACAACACTACAAAATTGCCTTATTTGTTAATCACGCAGCTTTCGAACTTCAAGCACTTTCATAGTCTTTTAGCGCTTGTCAGCAGTTTTTAGCTTTAATTTAAAACTAGTAATTACTAGTCAATGATCAGAGGACGAATTGGTCCCATTGAAAGCTGGAACTGCATCTAGACAGTGTCTATGTCACTTTCGGATGAGAACTTAGTCAATCTGACTTCGTGTAGCCCCGTCAGGTTATGTACGTGTATACTTGTGTATATTGCAATGTGGGAACCAAGATCCACCCGCACTCAAGCTATGACCACCTCAATGATCAACTTAAACGCACTAAATTATCATTCAATAAACCAAAACAATACATTTTAATAAATCATGGTGCAGAACAACAACCAACTTTGGTATTAAAATCACCACATAAAACGAGAATATTATGTTTAGGTACTGAGTTGACTAGATCACTTAAATCTAAATTAGAACGGATCTTTTTTTGCTTGTCAGTCTCATTTGCCAGGGCACGAGTTGCATGATTATCCATTTATACTGAGAGCTACCAAAGCAAGCTTTGAGCATCTTTTCATGTTTCAACATGAGCTTAAGCATCGATTTCTTAGTTGATTCGCTTCAAGCATTTGCAATTCCAGCTTCAAGTCTCCTCTCCTTTCCAGAGTAAAAGACTTCATATGTATCAACATACATATGTTCAAAACCCATATATCTGGCCTCTGACAAAGCTGCTATCCCAACTTTATATGACTGAAGGGTCTTAATTAGACCCACTACGTGGCCAGGCTGGGTATCAGGGTTAATAGTCCTCACATTCAAAAACAAAATACGAAAAGGTTGTTTCATTGTCAGAAAATATGCCCGATTGCAATCCGTAGTAATCATATGTGAAGTATAATCACATCCGAGGCTATTCTTTGTCGATTCGAAAATCATCGCTTTCTATGAGGATAAGTGATTGGCCCAGAGTACAACCCTCCTCCTTTATTCCTGGCTTGAGACAGGCTGCTTCTCAAGGCCCCAAAGAGCCTGGATCCTTATAGGTGATGCTTAAGTGAAAACAACCAGATTTTATTGACAGGTTGGTTATATTTTAGGTGAAATTTACTTTTAGTACAAATCTACCATTTTTTCAACCATCAACGAAGTGGAATTCATTTTAGCTGCGTAGTTTTCCTCTAATCTCACTTTATAGTTTTACTGACTATGAGCCTTGCATTTCTGATTACTCGTGTGCTTTTTCAAGGATTTAAAAGCGTTTTGCGTCAATTTACGCTGAGTTAGAACGTTTAGTTCAGGAACGTTCAGAGTCAGTAACGTTGGTAGCATTGCAAAGACATTTTTTTATTTCACTTTTTAACAAATGCTTCTTATTTTGTTTCGTTTTCGCTACATGCATATAGGCCAGTCTATGTCTAGAGCCTTTTCTTATAGTATTGTACACCTGCATTCCAAATTAATTTCATCTTTTCAGTTCTGCCTTCGTGCCTTGCCTACAGTGCGCATAAGGAAACGCTAAATGTAACCTTTGAATGTTGGCCCTCTTCTATTATTTTGTGTGTCAAAACTAATTTATTCAATTTCATTGTTCGTCTAAATAAACATCACTCATTAACTGAAAACTATTAGAATCAAATAACTTTGTTGACAGAAACCACAGGCAGAGCAAAAAAGTATGGTTAATGCACATTCTATGTCAAGACGCACTTAATTTGTTTAAATGCTATTGATTTACGCCACAGCTAAGTGAGCTGAAGTTTAAAAGAAAAAGAAACGAAAAAGAATTGGATCAATTAATTTAGGCAACATTACATTTTTCTTTCTGTATTGCTTCATTTGTAAAAAGATTATATTAATTTTAATGCTTTATCACAGTATTATGTTTCTTTCCAAAGCGCTTCGTAGAATGTAGAGTGAGTGCTTGTGATCCAATAGTTATTTGTGGGCTGCAAGTTTTACTGGCTTAGCGTAATCACTTCCTTTAATTCCTAATTATCTAATTAAAAACCTAATTTCTAATTATCTAATTAAAACTGAAAAATACATCAATGATAACTCGCAGCTATTTAAGTGTAGCAAAGATCCACGGAATGGATGCGATTAAATCGTTGATAAATTCGGAAAAACTTTATTATGTGTACTCTTTTTTGAGCTAGTAGAACTAGTTTTTCGTGCATAAGTTTAGCTGAAATGCCGTGAACTCAAAAGCTGTACCTAAAATGTCTGGTTGGTGTATTTATATTGCTTTCTAAGAATTTAAAAAGTTATAACGTAGATGGCAGCAAAAGTTCATTACACCTTCCATCTCTTTCGGACTGACAAGGAATTTGACTATTTTGTTTGATCCTCTATCCGCACAACGGTCATTTAGTTAGTAAAATCTTGGTTGCGTACACTCTTTGTCACCTTTTGACGATAGAAGGTAAGGTTCCTTGGTTTTACTTGTCGACACATAAATTATAAACTCAAGCAGCAAATTCAAAATGGAAGGTGAATTGATGACATTTCATTTTTTTTTTATAAATGATGTTTTGATCATGATCAAGAATGGCCAGGGGCATTGGATTTAATTAATTAACTGCATAAAAGCTAAAATTTGTTTAATTTGTTGTTAAACCCTGATATTTAGTTAAAGTAAAGAATCTAAAAATCCTAACGAAAAATTTTCAATTTGCTATTCTGCTATTCTCAGCCGGCATAGTAAGTATAGTAAGTAGCAAATCAGACGTCAAAGGTCAAAACGTCGGTCTGATGCTCGTTTTCCATCGACCTTCTAACGCTATCTCTAATACAGATTAGTTTCTTCAGTTGTGTTTTTCAGTCGAACGTTTTGAAGTGGCTGAAAGTGCATCTTTCCACCATCAGACAAGATTGTAGTAATGTAGAAAAACTAACTTTTTTGTGTTTTTATCGACGGATATACATTTATAAAACAGATTCATGACATCAATTTGGGCATAAAATTGCAAATAATATTAAATGTCATTGTCCCCATGCGATACTATTTTGGTCAGAAAAAAAATATTTGACAGAAGTATAAAAATGACACTTTATGCTTTAAATGGATTTTTATCTCATTTTTGGGTAAGATAGACGGACTAAAACAAACACAGATTCCGAGTGAAAAATTCTAAGATGATAGGCAGCCACGCTCAAGGTACCCCCCCTCCTAATACATGTATGTGCCCTAGTAAAAGGGGTGTGCACCAAGTGACGTATGGGGTACTAAATCTTTGAAGTGCAGAAACACAACACGAATGGTGGTTTAAATAAAAATAAAGGCTCTGAGTTATAAAATTTACCAGTTTGCCCTGTAAACCACTGGCTTCCCACTTTAACCACATTAATATTATTTTGCACATAGCAATAATCACTGTAATTCAATTATCCGCGTAACATAAAAGGATAGAGCCATCACTGAAGGATTCATATTACCTGAATCAAACGCCTATTCTTATTCTATAAAACTGAGGACTAGAGGGGTCTGATGATTCAAATGCTTTTCAATTACTAAGCTACTGCAGAATAATGGGTTGACACATCATCTACCCTTTTTAAGACTGTATTGCTCTTCTCTTAGAGCTTTATTTATAGCATCTCTTGTCTAATAAAGTGAAGTAATTTTCTTGTCAGAAAAGAAGCCAATTTCCCTATAAAAATCACAGTTACTTTTATCACTTGTCTTGTGAAGGGTTTTGACAATATTTTTCTAAAATCACTAGGCTCTTTCCAATTTTCAAAAATTATGTTCGCAGTCATTCAGAAACTTATTTATAATTCTGCTGCTATCGTAGTTCAAAAAGTCATTTACCCTGCTATCAGTACCTGAGGAAGTACTATTTTTTAGTCCTGTTAGGAATGCCTCTAACTCCTCATCGCAAAATAAATTATCCTTGTCTTTCAAACTGTTCATTTTTTTATTCTTTTCTGTATTATTTCTTCCAAATTTATGATGGTTTTAACGCATCCTTAAAATATTCTGCCCATCTTCCCTTAATACTTCCCTTGTTACTAATTGAAATTGAACTATTTGGAATAAAATTGAGCTCAATTAGGGCGATGGGGCTTTAAGTGTTAAAAAAAATTCAAGTTTTTCATTTAATTCACTGTAACTTGCATTTGGAGATTAATTTCGATGAAAATTGTATAAAGATGCCTAAGAGTATGGCATGCATTGAGTTCTGGGATGGAGACCCAAGCTTAATTAAAAGTTGAGTTTTTCATTTAATTCAGTGTAGCTTGCGAGAGATTGATGGAACTCAGTCAAGCTTTTGGTTTAATTTAGTATAACTTGCAAATGGAGCAATGGATCCAAATGAAAGCTAGACCAAAGACGTTTAGGATCAGGGCTCATATCGAGCTCTGATATCACAAGCCCTATCTAAAATAGGGCGAGGAGGAGGGGGTTCCAAGTTTTAAGAAAGTCGAGTTTTCCTTCAGTTTAGTAGGGCCTATAACTACTTCCACCCATGGCTTGCCCAAAGCCTGGAGATAACCCTTTTCCAAAATAAGTCATACTGAAGCCAACCTTCAACCAAATATTGCATTCCCAGAGAAAAATTACTTTGTATGGCACTTGGTATTTACCAAGTGACATACAGTGATCGTAAATTCTGTAGGTCTGTTGGTCTGTCAGTCCCGGTCTTGCTAGTTTAGGCACTTCCAGATAAGCTAGAGCGATGAAATTTGGCAGGCGTATCAGGGACCAGACCAGATTAAATTTGAAATAGTTTTTTCCTCGATTCGACCATCTGGGGGGGGGGGGGAGGACGGTTAATTTGGAAAAATTAGATTGGATCTTAATTAAATTTGATATTTAGAAGGATATCATGTCTCAGAGCTCTTACTTTAAACTCCGACCGGATTAGGTGACATTGTAGGGTGAAACCTAAAATATTGGAAAATGCTTAAGGTGGAGGGATCAGGATGAAACTTAGTGGGAAAATAAGCATAAGTCCTAGATAATTGATTGACATAAACAGAACAAATTCACTCTCTTTTGGGGAGTTGGGGGGAGGGTTAATTCTGAAAAATTAGAAAAAGTGAGGTATTTTCAACTTACAAAGGAGTGATCTGATCTTGGATTTCATTGGATGAAAATTCATATTAGAAGGACCTCGTAACTCAGATCTCATATTTTAAATCCCGACGGGATCCAGTGTCATTGGGGAGATTTGGTGGGGGCGTAAATCTTGGAAAACGCTTAGAGTGGAGTGATCAGAATGAAACTTGGTGAGAAGAATGAGTACAAGTCCTAGATACGTGATTGACATAACCGAAATGGTTTTGCTCTCTTTGGGGGAGTTGAAGGGTGTGTTAATTCGGAAAAATTGCAAAAATTGAGGTATTTTTAACTTAAGAGCGGATGACCGTTCGTGAGGTATTTTGAATTTGATATTAAGAAGAAACTCATGTCTCAGATCTCTTATTTTAATACCTGACCAGTTCTGGTGGCATTGGGTGAGAGTTGGAGGGGGAAACCGGAAATCTTGGAAAACACTTGGAATGGAGAGATTGGCATGACACTTGGTGGGTAGAATAAGCAAATGTTGTAGATACGTGATTGACGAAGCCGGACTGGATCCCCTCTCTTTGGGGTAGTTAGGGGGTCCAGTGCTTTGGCGAGTTCGGTACTTTTGGACGTGCTAGGAAAATGAAAATTGGTAGGCGTGTCACGGACCTGCACACATTGACTTGATAAAGTTGATTTCTCCGATTCAACCATCTGGGGGGGGGGATGAAGGAAGAGGAAAAATTAGAAAAATGAAGTATTTTTAACTTGTGGGTGGGTGATCGGATCTTAATGAATTTTCATATTTAAAAGAACCTTGTGTCTCAGAGCTCTTATTTTAAATGCCGACCAGCATTAAGCCTCTGATTTTTCTTTTAAATTAATCTATTGATTCTTATAATTTTGCTAGAGCTCATGCCATATGAGCTCTTGGCTCTTCCGACCTCGTCACAAGTGCCATATGAGCTCCTGACTCTTGTTTTATTCCTTTTTTCTCAGAAGATTTTCGACTTAGTCTCATGGTTTTTGCCACTTCTTGGTGTAAAAACTGCTGCTAGAAATAGATAGGTTGCAACTTCTGCCGTTTGGTCTTCTAGTATATTTAAATGTGTGCTTGCATCGTGCCTGCATCCCCTTAAAGGTTCTGTTTCATACGGTAATGTTGGTTTGTCTTCTGTTGCATATGCAGACGACGTTTTTCTTGTTGCCCGGACTCGCCGTGGATTGCTTTCCAATTTTACTATATTGACCAATGAGCTATCTAAGATTGGACTGTCAGTTAATGCGTCTAAATGCGAGTTTATTTGTTTTAATAGCCCTTCTGCGGTCGCTCCATTTGTTGCTGGGGCTGCAATTTTGCCATGTTCTTCTTTAGTTAGTTGGCTTGGTCTGTGTTTCGGTCCAACACTTTCCACTACTTTTTCATCCTTAGTGAATCAAGCCGTGAAAAACCTACGCGTCGCTTACGGAAAAATATCCAACAACAAAATCCGTTACAACCGCAGCGGTTTGTGCATGATCTATAACGCTTATTGCGCCCCTGTACTTTTTTTTTATCAGGCATGGCTCATCTGTTTCGTAAGAAAAATCCCCATACTCTACGTGTGGCTTATTTCAGATATTGCAAATTCCTCCTCCAGCTTCCTAGATGGTATCAAACCAGAAAAATAATTGCTTGATTTAGTTTAATAGATATACCTTCTTGGATTCGGTCTTTCAGTGATGATTTATGTTAAAAGACCATCAACCTTATTGACTTTTACGACCCTCTGCAGCCTTTTTTCCATATTGATACTGGTTAATCAGTCCATGTTGTCTTTTGTTAGTTTGAATTTTTTCTTGGTGTTTATCGTTTTTGTTTATTTAAAATACTCGGTACTTTGTGTTTTTTTTTTATACTTTTACAGATAATAAAGTTCATTCATTGATTCATTGATTCATTCTGCAGTTTGACCAGCCGTATGGAATGCGTCTGAATCAGCTGGCTTGCTGCAGGCCCGTGATTTTATAATATATGTTTGTAGGGAATTTTATCGCCCATCTGAATTGATTACACAGCATACGGCTTGCTTGAGTGAAAACCAGCCAAAGGATATAGATGCCATACATTTTCATAGCGTGTCTGAAATTTAACTTGAAAACTTGAGGCAGTTTCCTTGTAAAGGTGCTGAGGGCGAGACTTGTCATCAATTGATTTTTGATTTTTGATTATTGACCTTTGATTTCTCTTATTAAAAAAGTCTGCAACTTACTCACTTGGCTCCTTACTTTTAAATTTGAGTTTTTTTGTTGCTAAGGTTTTTACTTATTGTATCAGAGAATGAACTACTTATTACCTTTTATCTGTTTTAAAGCCAATCCAAAGTTTATTTTTCTATTATCAATATTTTTTTACCATTCCCACATGTTTCAGAATAACCGTGTATTTTTTCAAACATGCCAGATTTGACTGAACACTAATCACCAGAAGTTCAACTCTACGTGCACTGTGTTAATCCTATCATGTGATCTGTCTGATCCAATCAGGCGTTTTTTGACTGCACTTATTTGGTTTGAAAATCTTTTGCTTTCAAGCTGTTGTGTTGAAAATTGGTTAAGATTATTTTCTTGGACTTCATTGGGTGTGTACCACCCGAACAAGGGAAATGGTTAAAAACGATAAAACGGACATTCTGGTTCTTGGATAAGGTTTCCAAGAGAGGAATGACAGGGGACATTTTATAGGCAAGGGAAGGCCTTCAGAATGGCTTTAAAAAAGGTAGCATGGGCTTTATATCAGATATATATATATATATATATATATATATATATATATATATATATATATATATATATATATATATATATATAGAATAAATACTTGAAGTAGTACATAAAGTAATACTTAAGTAAAATTTTGGCAAGTACTTGATATTTGATACTTAAGTAAGAATTTGGAAAGTACTTATTACTTGATATTTAAGTAAAAAAACAATGAGTACTTAATACTGCATACTTAAGTAAGAATTTGGAGTACTTGTTGCAGCACTGCTTACAAGTCCCCACCTCTTCATCCAGGAGGAAACCACTCGAACTCCCACACAAAAAAAAATCAATAATGGCTAATAGCGCGTTTACACGGACGAGAATTCCCGTCGCGGACAAAGGAATTCTGGTCCACTTGAAAGGATTCCGTTCGTGAATCCGGGTAGAAAAAAAGTCTAGCGACCAGCAAGGATTCCTTTCACCGAGACCGTTTTTGACCAATTCTGCTTGATGTGTAGGCAAGAAGAACGAGAATATTTACAGTTTTGTTGATTTTGGCCGACAAACAAATAACATGTCAGTAAAGAATCATCCCAAAATTACTGATTTAATCTGTTTGGTGCAGGACAAGCCTTATATTTATGACACTGCTCACCGACACTACAAGAAAACAAAGCTAAAAGACTTGCTTTGGGCTGAAATTTCAGAACAGCTGAATGAGATTTCAGATTCAGCTATTCTGAAATCTCAGCCCAGACTAAAGTATGTCTTGGGAAGGTATTTTGAAGCAACTACATCCACTCCTTCTCCCTCTAGAGGGCCCTGACCTTTAAAAATGTGTGTGTTATAAAAGTGAAACCTTGCAAAATAGATCTTCTGCTTAATTGAAGTACAACAAAATTGTTTTCAGCTTCATAACTTTGCTCAATTCCATTTTATAAGGTTTTAAAGATATGCAAATACACTTCCTAAATTTTGAAAAAAAAAAACATTGATACGGCTCCAAATTCTACTCAAATAACAGGAATTGCATTTTCAGAACTAAAGGCAGCGAAAAAGGAACTAGTAACTGAAAATTATGGTAAAATGATGTTTTGTGGGAAAAGAATCTTTTCCCACTTTTCCCTCTGTGTGTAAACATAAATCCTGTCTCCGAGACAGGATTCCCGTCAAGTTTTCCTCTCCGTGTAAACTCAGCATAAATGGCATGATTACTACTTTCCAAGGAAAACTGATAAGGATTTCAAAATCATTTCCTTATGACGATCAAGTTCGAATTAGCGTTGAATTCAAAACGGCTAATAGCTTTACAAGCTGGAAGTCTTATAAAGTCTAAATAAATTAATCCTGTCTCACATCTTTAGCTGGAATGTGTAAATTAACGTATTAATAACAAAAAGGTTTAAAGAAAATGGTCAGTAACATAGCTAGGGTAGGGAGGGGTATACTTGTCCAAGGGCACAGCATGTGTTGGGGTGCCATATAGCATAGATGAGATGTTTTGATATATTTCTGAAAGACATGTACACCTACAAAATTAAGGTTGGGGGCATAATAAGAAAGTTGGGTGAAATTCTAGTTAATTGACTTCTTGCTATCTTTGTAAGGGTTTAGGTTAGGAAAATTAAACTTCCAGGGATGGGTCTACAGGCTAAAGTATGTCCTGGGAACGTATTTTAAAGTACCCATATCCACTCCTCCCTCTAGAGGGCCTTGAAATTTGCCTACATGACAGGTCTATACCTATTGAAATTTTGACAAAAAAACATTTTACCTTAGTTTTTAGTTAGGCTACTAGTTGCTTTTTCTCTGCCTTTAGTTCTGAAAATGTATTTCCTGTTATTTGAGTAAAATTTTGAGCCATATCAATGTTTTTTTCAAAATTTAGGAAATGTATTTGCATATCTTTAAAACTTTATAAAATTGAATTGAGCAAAGTTATGAAGCTGAAAACAATTTTGTTGTACTTCAATTAAGCAGAATATCTATTTTACAAGGTTTCACTTTTATAACACACATATTTTTAAAGGTCATCAAAGGTCAAGGCCCTCTAGAGAGAGAACTCCTTCTCTCTCTAGAGGGCCCTGACCTCTAGATCAGGAAATACCTTCCTGGGACATAATTTAGTCTGTAGATTCATCCCTGAAAGTTTCATTTTCCTAACCTAAACCCTTTCTGAGATAGCAAGAAGTCAATTAGCTAGAATTTTACCAAAAGTTGTATCACACCTGGGTGTTGAAAAACCTACCTGTGCCTCTGAAGAGGGTCATTAAAAATAGGATAGCTGCAATTTATCTTCTGGTATAGGTTAGCTTGTGTATTGTAGAGCATTTTTGTCCCTGTATTTAAAATTTGATGTAAAAAAGGGCAATTTTAGACCACAAGAGCTTTCCTCCTCTAAACTAGCCTTGCTAAGGGCCTAATGATACAGTTGCAAATGTTCAACTATCTCAGCTGTTAACGCTTTTATCTATGCCATTTTCTTAAGAAAGTATAGTCATATTCTAGACAAGGAACTTTTTGCTATCTCGGAAAGTAGTTAAGATTAGTGAATAAAACTTTCAGGGATGATTCTAGTTTCAAAGCAGTGGATAAATATTGAGCAGTTCATAGTTTTAACCTACAAATGAAGTCAACATTGCACTAGATATCATTTTTATACTTTTTTGGACCCTTGAAAATGATAATTTCTTTCCATTTTTTATGGTATAAAAAGGGTTAAAACATTGGTTTCAAAATTACTATTTCATTACAAAATCCATTTTGTTAAAGTTATATAATCTGTAAGTATTGGTTTGCCACAATTAGGCCTAAGTTGGCTAAAAAAAAAAACAATACAATTCCTCAATTTTTCTATACACCATATTTCTTTGTCTGGCTTTGATATTTTTGACATATTGGTGAAATACAGTTTTTAAGTGACCTAACCAAATAAGAAGGTGAAACAACAGTTTTTGAGTGGCCTAACAGGATAAGAAGAGAAAAGGCCAATTTTTTTTTATTCAATTTAAACTTGACAAATAAATGTTTGTGACATTATGCATCTTTTACAAAATAGACTTATAATGAAATAGTACATTTGAAACAAATGTTTTAACCCATTTTTACATTCAAAACATATAGAATGAAATTATTATTTTCAAGGGTCCTAAAAGGGCTTTAAATTGAATTTGCAAGAAAAGCAATTACTATATTATTTTTTATGATGCTTTGACAAATAGAAACCACACTGTTCAAAATGCATATTATTTTCAATAAAACAAAAATGATACCCAAGCTGTTTAAGAAGGTTTGAGAGGAAGTATGGGTGTCATAACACCACTCTTATTTGTAAACTTTCATTAGCCTGGTAATTTTTTTTGTGTATGTTGTTATTAATGTTATTACAAATAAAAACACACTGCTCAAAATAAAAATTGTTTTCAGTAAAGCACAAATGAAGCCCTGACCTTTGGAAGACTTAGGGGTTGGTAGCCATGCTCCTGTTTGTAGTATTTTTGTTTGTTTAAAATTTTTACTGTTTATTCATTTTCATTATTGAATCATTTATTCATCTATAGCAGTATAGGCTGTGTTATTTCTATTTTTTTATGTGATTATTTCCCCACAAAGTTATTATTGATTAATGAAGAGGCATAAGAAAAGGCATCAACTGATTCATTCACTCTCATCCTAGCTAATTCATGTTGTCAACTACAAATGGACTTTAGCTTTAATCCCTTTGCTGCTGTTTAACTTCTGTTACTGCTACAAAGAAGTAAAAGTATGGTGATTTACCAACTCTAGCATATTAGTAACTGAACGTTTCATAATATTGTTAAGACTTTTTTTTTACAAAACATAGTGTCATATATCAGAAAAACTGGACTGAAGACCTTCCCCACCCCACCCAGGCCTAGAACCACATCATGATGTGGGAATTTAAGGTAGGGTTGAAGAACAGACAAAGGATATAATCCAGCTGTCCAAACCCTATCCTGCAATGTTAAAAAGGTGCCAATGTGAGTATTGTGTGTGCCTTGATAACAATGATGCATGTTTGAAAGAGTGTTGTTCCACTTATTGAACAATCCTTTTATTTGTATGAGCACATTAAGGAATATTTGTTAAAGAATCTTATGTTTAAAACTTGTTTGGTAAGCACAAGAGAATTTATGATTGTTTCATAAATTGTATTCAATTCTCTTGAGAAGAGACATTTTTACAAAGAAGTTTTTCATTGATATATCATGTGAGAATAAAAGGAAAGGCAAGGAAGCAGAGAAGGCTTTAAGTATGAACAAAGGGGATATGAAACTGAGGCCATTGACAGAATTGCTGAGTATGTGGAAGATGCAACCAGATGGTATTATACTATGATATTTTATTAGCATATTCAGAAATTAAGAGGTTGCAGTCAGCCTGGACATGTTCTAGTTAAAAATAAAAACAAGGTCTCAATTAATACCATAGAATGTGTTACAGGGAGAAGGGAAGAAGATTTTGAGAATGTGTTGAAATATTGTAAAATTGGAAGAGATAATACAGAAAAGAATAAAAAAAATTGAACAGTTTGGAAGAGAAGAAAGATTTATTTTGGGATGAGGACTAAGAGGCATTACTAACAGGATTAAAAATAGTATTGCCTCACATGTTGATAGCAGGCTAAAGGGCATTTTAAAGTATGATAGCTGCAAAATTATAGATATATTTCTGAGTGATTACAAACATCATTTTTGAAATAGGAAAGAACCTAGTGATTTCAAGAAAATCCTGTTAAAATCCATCATTAGAAAGGTGATACAAGATTAGACAAGAGATACTACAGATAAAGCTTGAGGAGAAGAGCCATGTAGTCTTAAAAAGGGTAGTGAATGTGTCAACCAAATTTTCTGCTGTAGATTAGTAATTGAGAAGCATTTGAATCATCAAAACCTTCTAATGCTCAGTTTTATAGTTTCTAATGCTCAGGTTACATTTGATGTGCACCTGCTTTTTACAATGTTATTAATTTTCTAACGCGAGCTTGATAGGTTAAGTTAGGTATTGAATCAGTGAGATGTTATAAAGCATTGGCCTAGATATTTTATTGCGTAAATGATTACGTACTGAAGATTCGTCCTGGAGCAAGAAATCTAAATGACACAAGACCTTATTGTACATACAAGTTTATTAATAAAAAATATTACATAATTTTTTTTTCTGTGATAGATGTGACAGAACAGTTAAAACTCAACAAACAGAAAAACAAAGCATAAATAGATTATAAAGGGCCAGGGGAATGTTATTAGAGGTAAATTTCAGTCATATCAAGAGATATTTCTCAGAAATGCCTTGTTTCTTTGTGCCAAGATTATACATTCCTAGTCAACAAGCGCACATCTGAATAGTATTTTTCTTCATATTTTACAGAATCTTGATAGAGGTAAATTTAAGCCACATTAAGAGATATTGTTGAGAGATTTAGTGAAACTCCGCCATTTCTTTGACTGGGTGTTTGATTTCAATTCTCCTCCATCGAAAAATGAATCTTTTAACACATCTCACCTTAACTTTAAGCTGTAGAACGTGTTAGTCTGAGGCAACTCACATCACCGTGGCAAACTATGGATGGCACACAGCACCCTCTGGCGCCCTTCATCATCCCAAGGCATTTAAAGATATTTTCATGATAAAAATATGGTTTAAATCCATTGATCTGTGTTTTAGCAAGCCATCATAAATGTGATTAACCATGTCAATTCATAACACCGTGCCACACTACGACTGACCCTCTGGTACCCCTCATCATTGCTAAGACATTTTTCAGGTTTTTTTTTGGTAAAAATCATGCTTTAAATCCATTGGTTTCATGTTTTTGCAAGGCAACACTCCATGATATACCATGTCAATTAACGCCACCGTGCCACACTATTACTGGCCCTCTGGCACCCCTCGTCAAGACATTTGCTAGATACTTCCTTGTTAAAAATCATGCTTTAAATCCATTTGTTCATGTTTTTGCAAGCCAACTTCAACGTGATATACCATGTCAATTCACGCCACTTTGCCACACTATGACTTGCCCTCTGGCACACTATGGCACCCCTCATCATTCTTCAGAAATTTTTAGATTTTTTAAAAAAGTGATATCAATTCCTCTTCCCTTGTATCTGGCCCTTATTAGAGCAATTCCAGTTTCAATTCCACTTCCCCCGCTTCTGCCTCTGATTACACCAATTCTGGTTCAACTTTATCTACTTCAGTGGTTTGAATACCAAATTTTTGAAGACTTTCCACTTTTCCTGGGTATATCGTTCAAAAGAGATCAACCTTATTGGTTGGACTACCAAATTTTTGATTTTTTTCTGCTTTTCCTGTTAAACGATCTTAACTTGTCTCTCCAAGGAAAAAATTGCGATATATTTACTTCAAACGATAAAATTGGAAGTTTTATTAAAAAGATTAGCATTTGGAAAAGTAAGGTTTTCCAGTGTCGACAATTTTGTAATGGAGAAAATTCATCGTAAAATTTTTATTGCAAAAACTATTGTAGATCACTTAAAAGCGCTAGAAATACAGTTCCGGACATATTCTATATTAAATATTGATTTAAAAAAAAATAGTTTGGATTCAAAAGCCGTTTTGGATTGGCTTAAGCGAGATAGATCATCTGCCACTTAAAGCTCAAGAGGAATTTGCTGAGCTTTCGTGTGATTCATACTTAAAACTACAATTCCAAAAAAAGCCCTTGACCGAATTCTGGATCGGAAGTAGATCTGAATTTCCCACAATCGCTTATATGGCGTTAAATGTACTTCTGCCATTCAACACCACATATTTACGTGAAGTTACTTTCTCAGCTTTAACACACATTAAATCCCAATATCATTCAGCGAAAAAAAATGTTGAAGAGGTCTTACGTCCAGCAGTTTCAAACATTACACCAAGATTTGATTTGTTATGCAATAAAAAACAGGCACATCCATCTCATTAAATTTTTAACGTAAACTTTAATTTAATATTTACCATGCAACTACTTGGATATATTCGAGAGAATTAAGACACCCAGAATCCACTTTTGTTTTTGAAACTATAATAAAAACATTTCTATAACATTTTTTGCAAATTTCAATTTTAGATTTTTATATGTTTCAAAACGAATTCTAAATTTATATATTTTCATATGCATATGTATATTGTTACCTAATAAATATATCATCAAAAAATATTGATTTATTTATCTTTTATATTTGTCGGGGTCGTTAAGAAACTCGCAATCATAAATGGGGTCGGGAATTACAAAATTTTAAGAAGCCCTGGGATAGGGGATAGAATTTAGAGTAAGTGTATTTCTATGTGAAAATTAGATTAATTTATAGCTGAGAAAACCATGCAGTAGAAGAAGGGGGCAAGTTTTTCTTGGTAATCCAATACACCGAATTATAGTAGCTCAAGTTTCGGCATAATCTCGCCTCTTTTTTGGCGCATGAAGGGGGGTATCCTTAATATGCACAGAGACTTACCTGTTATATCTTTGGGACACATCCATTTTAGAAAGTTGACTTTTACCTTCCAGGTCTAATATATGACTGATGAAAATCCTCGTTAGATACCCGGTTTTATAGCCCCCCCCCAAGAACAAGGGAAATTACCCGATTCTGCTTGAAAAATAACAAGCCTTTGTTCCTAAAAAATCAATAGACGTCTAGACTGTGTAACGGTTTGCTCCTTGTTCCTGGAAATAGTGGGAAAATCCTTTGTTTGCTAAGAACAAAAGGCTCTGTATGTGAAGCGGAACAATATTGAGCTGTGATCAATTGGACTATGCCTTAGGTTATGCCTTAGACTATGGACTTAGGGGCTCTGAAGGTTTTCTACACCTTTAGGTTTTTAAAGAATCAAAGAAACTAATATGTAACGTTTGTATCTTGATTTGGCTGGGACCTGAACTCTAATTGTTCCCTATTATGTAACAAGCACCTGCGTCTCGAAGAAAATTAATAACACCTGCTTCTTGAGGGAATTGCCGTTGGATTACTAAGAAAAAAAAGAGTAGTAGCTATGGACCCGCTTAAAACCATCTTGGGAATACTACTGCTCACCCCCTGGAAACTTGTCTCACCGTAGAAAATCCCACCAGCAGAAATTCGTCCCCCTCCCGGAAAATGTTTGCACACTCCCCAATAATAAGTACTATACATAAACAATGGTTACATTTTATAACTTAAAGACCTTTCCGTCAGGGGCTGTAGGGTGTCATGTTGTCTATAAAGGCATAGTTATTGGGTCTTTCAACTATGCTCAAAGAAATACCAAGCTCAAAATTTTGATCAGACGATTTTGAGAAAAAAAGGGGCTTGAAAGGGAGTTTAGTTGCCCTCCAGTCTTTTCGGTCACCTAAAAAGGGCACTAGAACTTTTAACCTCCGTTTGAATGAGCCCTCTTCCAATATTCTAGGACCACTGGGCCGATATGATCACCCTTGGAAAACAAACAAATAAAGACGCATCTGTGATCTTTCGTCTGGCAAAAAAAAAAATATATACAAAATTCCACATTTTAAAGATAGGAGCTTGAGACCTCTACAGTAGGGATATCTAATAGGCTTAATCCGATGGTGTGATTTTCATTAAGATTGTTTGACTCTTAGGTGGTTCCCCCCCTTTTCGAAAATCAGGCAAATTTTCTCAGGCTCGTAGCCTTTGGTGGATAACACTAAACCTAGCGGAACTCATATATTTGGAATCAGCATAATAAGCCATTTTTTTACATGTTTATTGATATCAAAATCCTTGTATTTGAGTCTCGGTTATTATTGAGCTGCATCACTCTTTACTTACAGTTCGTTCCTACGAACTGTTTGATCAGTGATCATGTATCAATGATGAGCCACATAAAATTAACACTTTTCGGTTATTTAGAATCAGTAAGAATAATATATTCTGTTGTTGTATGTAGTATAATCTAAGCTTCGATTTTAGGAGCTCGGATCGATATTGGTAAGAGTTGCTCTTTACTTGTTGCTTTTTACTACGATGTATTCGATCTAAGGATCTCCTAATATGAAGGATTCTGCTGACGCCTTCTTGAACCCCAGTTTTTCTTTTTTATATTCATGGTGAATATTCGTATAACAACCTTTGAAACTGATGATCATGCCTGAAAAAATGATGTCCTCAAAATATTTACTGGGAGGCGTCTCGGAATTTTTAAACCCTCGCGGGGTATTTTTGACGCTCATAATGGCCCTTTGTTCTACCTCTCTTACCGGCAGGCCTGCAAATGTAATCTTCTCTGTTAAACAAAAAAAATGATTGTATGCATCAAGAGGGGTGCTACCACCATACATCATCCATATTACAAACGTATTGAAAAAAATTTCAGGGAATCAAGGTGATTATAGATTAATCTCTACCCTCCCCTATACCTTATTCTATATTTGTCTGAAGTCTCACGGAGAGGTAGGAATTGACGGAGAGGTAGGATATGAGGAATTTTCGTTAAGATCACTTACCCTTTTCTACCTTTACCCTTTTCTTTGTCCCTTTTTCGGATATAGAGCAAATTTTCCCAGGCCCTTAATTTTTGATGAGTAACTTTAACCTTAATGATTTTTATGTATTCAGAGGCATGATAAAAAGTCGATTCTTTTGATATATTGAGTAAAAAAAAAAAGTTTTTTAAATTGAAAGTGAAGAACAAAATTAAAACTTAAAGTGACCATACATTATTCAGTGTGTGAGGGGGTGTTCTCTCCTCAATACATCGCTCTTCACACTTAAAGTTTTTTTTAGCACCTTAAAAAAGCTTCCTATACTAATTAAGGCCGGACGCTCCTCCAGAAATTATACTGCCTGTTCAGTTCTTTTTCAATCGCGGCAAATCACACAAATACTCAAGGTTATCAGATTACACTGCCGTCATTAAACTCAAGGGGTCTCTCACTGAAAATTACGATTAATGTATATTCATTCTTCGTAATTCGACAAGTAAGTAGGAATATTTATTTGGAAAAGAGCTATTATTTGAGGAGAAAATTAGGGAAATTATTATTCGAGATTTTTTTTTGGAGGAGGGAGGTTCAACTCTTACGAAAGAAAACACAGGAAAATTAAACATTTCGCTGAGAAAATTAAGCATTATACAAATTTAAGGTGGGTGAATCCCTCGCCTGCGTGTGTGCCTGTGGTCTGGTCATCATTATTTGCCAGGAGACGCGGTATAAAATTGTGGAAATTACAAATAAAAAGTACAAATTTTCGGGTTTTTACTTCATGCAGACCTATTTAGAAAAATATAATTTAAATAATTGCTCGCAGCGAAGTGACAAATTTATTTCATTTTATCAAAAAGTTCGTGGTAACGAACTGTACTAAGGAGTGACCCGGCTCAATAGTAACCAAAACTCTAAAAAACGGATTTTTGATACCAATAGCTACATGAACAAAATCACACTTTAATGCTGACTTTAAATATATGAGATTCCTATCTAAAATTACGAGTCTAAGAAAAATTGCCTTATTTTAGAAAATAGAGGGAAACACCCGATAAAAGTAATAAAACCAAAATTACACCCATCCGGATCAGCCTATCAGGGAACCCTACCGTGGAAGTGTTAAGCTTCTATCAGCAAAAATATGGATTTTCTTTTCCAGGGGTGATTATATCGAACCAGTTGTCATAGAATGTTGCTAGTGGGCTCATTCCAGCGGAAATGAAGTTATATACAAGTGAATTATATATAAAAAATGAAGTATATAGTACCCTTTTTAAGTGATCTAAAAAATTGGAGGGCACCTAGGCCTCCTCCCACGCTAATTATTTTCCCACAGTCACGCGATTAAAATTGTGAGATAGCCATTTTATTCAGCATAGTCGAAAAACCTTAAAACTGTGTCTTTGGGGACGACTTATTCCACCAGAATCCCCGTGGAAGGGGCTACAAGTTACAAACTTTGATCAGTGTTTATATAGTAATGGTTATTGGGAAATGTACAGACGTTTTCAGGAGGATTTTTGGTTGGGGGGGGGGGGGGGTTCAGAAAAGGGGGTTATGTTGGGGGAACTTTCCATGGAGGAATTTGTCATGGGGAAGAAAATTTCCATGAAGGGAGCGCAGGATTTTCTAGCCTTATTTCAAAATAGAACAATACAAAAATAAATATGAAACAGTTTTTTCAACTGAAAGTAAGGAGCAGCATTAAAATTTAACACTAACAGAATACAGAAGTTCGTTACGTAAGCTAACTCGTAAGTTACGTAGATCTTTTACTAGCAAAAACGTTCGTAAAATATTAAAAGTTCTAGTTGCCTTTTTAAGTAACCAAAACATTGGAGGGCAACTAAGCCTCCTCCCCTGCTCCTTTTTTCTCAAAGTGATTCTATCAAAATTATGAGAAAGCCATATAAATATGAAATTTCGTTTTAATTATTCATCTGTGGAGAGCCAACATCAAAACATGCATTAGTCCAAAAACGTTCAGATATTAGATAAAAAAAAGACATGTTTTTAACTGAAAGCAAGGAGCAACATTAAAACTTAAAACGAATATAAATTACTTCGTATGTGAAAGGGGCTGCTCCCTCCTCAACGCCCGGCTCTTTACGCTAAAGTTTTACTCTTTCTCTCAATTCTACTTTTTAAAACAGTAAAAAACTTTAGCGTAAAGAGCGGGGCGTTGAGGAGGGAGCAGCCCCTTTCACATACGAAGTGATTTCTGATCGTTTAAGTTTTAATGTCGCTCCTTACTTTCAGTTAAAAAAAACTTGTTTTTTTTTATTTAGCTTATCCATACGGGTTCATTAAAAAATATTCTAAAGTTCGATTGTTGCTTGAGTATTTGTATATCTGAATTTGTATTCGGATAAGACTGTAATGACACATGATAACTACCCATACCTAGCACAGTTGGATTTATATAAACGGTTCTCGTATCTCCATACTTCTTGGCAACCTTCCGTCGACAATTTCTGGTAACAGTGCCTCAAAATAAAATTTTTGTAGATTTGGCAGCATTTTGTTAGACCAAAATTCACGTTCACGACCAATCTTTTCATAATATAATTCCTCTTCCCCTAAAAATATTACAAAGTATACAAAATCAATGTCACAGCATTCCAATTGCATTTGAACTTGGTAATAGTAGTCATGTGTTCTTTTCAGCTTTATTTCACTATTAACTTTCTTTTCAAGACATATATTTTTAAGCGCTATCCACTCTTCCAATGTAAGCCCTTTTGCTGTCAAAGGGCACTTCACCTCCAAAAGAGCCTTCTCACCCGAAGGAAAAATTGCTATCCCGCCCGGACTGGCCCCTAGAAACCCATATTCCTTTTGAATGAAAAGCCCAGCAGAGTTCACAATGCAACCCATTTTCTTTACAAAAGCTGCAATAGCTACAGGCTCTTACATCTGACCATGCTCCATTGCCTTTGTTTGGTGGTTTCTGGGATACAGCAGCTGCCGAACTAATGAACCCACAGTCTTCAACCGCCTTTTACAAACAGCACCAGCTACGGAAGCTGTAATTCTGTTTTTTCTGTATTCTATCCAGTTATTATCGATAGGATTTCTCTGAAGCCTAGTGGCTTTTTCGATACTGAGGATTTCTGTTGCAGTACATTGGAGACGAGTAAAAAAATCTGTTTTTGCAATTTCGAGCGCACTACAATCAAGATCCGGAGCAGTTGCGTTCGAGCCGTAGTTTTTGTCTGCTCCGGTTGGCTCCCTGATTTCTTTTGAAGGGAGTTTTGTGGAAGCATTAGTGAAAAGGCGCTTTCTAGCAGACAGTTTTTACGTCGTATGCTAGGGGTGTCTTCAGGATTGACCTGTAGAACTTTCCTGCAAAACGAGCAGCGTGTAGGAAAAAATCTATGGTCGCCACGGGAAAAAAGGAGAGGAATTGTCTTCAGCGCAATGATGAGATCCTTCACGCTTTTCTTCTCTGTGGTGGCACATGCAATTGCATTTCTGGCAAAATCACACAATTTCTTTATTATTGCAGCACTAAGAAATCTTCTGCATTCGGCATTTTCATGCTGATTCTTATATAGTCTGTTTTCCAAGCATTTGCACGCATGATTAGCACACTCAATTTTTTCTATATTTCTGCCATATTGTACCCTTGCTATAATTTCAGAATGGGTAATCGAATCGCCGTCGGCAACAAATCGAGTATATCTTAGATTGTGCATGGATGTTGCTATTCGGAATGCGTCAACTAATATATCTGACTCCATACCTGTACTGGGCCCCTGCCAGTTCATAAAACATGTATGTTCAGGAACAGATCTATTTACTTGATGCCTGTATTTCACTCAAGTACAGCAATATTTGTTCCTAATTCCTAGATTTAAGAGTTTCTTCGAATAGAAACCTATCACCACTCCACAGCCTGAGATTGCACGATATCTATTCCCCTAACTTCGTGTACACCAGCTTCCATCAACTATAACACATGTCTCTACAGCTCCATTTGGGAGAATTTTCTCACCTGCTTCCAGTGCCATCCTTCGCTCGGTTTTCCCATTTTCAATAAGATAGTCATAGAGAACTTTTTCCAATTCTACGCAAATTTCTTTCTCAAATTTCGTAAAGACTTTTTGAGACGGGGTATTTATTCCAATGGTAGAGAAAAGTTCTTGAACCTGGGCGTGAGTCATTCCACCATTTATTGCACCAACCACTACCTCTTTGTTGACACTTACTGTTCCTGTTTCTGTTTTGTGTTTCTTTCTGATAGTATTCACACTATCAAAATCAGTCCTTTTCCGTTTTTTGACTACGGTTTTCGTTGAGTCTTTTTTTAAGCCTTCTAGGAGCAAGGGGTTTTTCTGTGTGAACTGTGGCTTCCTCATGACATGATTCGCATTTAAAGATGAGTCTTGAGCGCAATCCAGCTCTATGTTCTTTAGAAAACATCATATTTGAAACCAAATTGATGTTTTGGCACCTGTAAATAAAATGCTAATTGGTTGTGAGGAAGTAAAATAGTAAAGTAGCGATTTTATTGTTTTGGTAGAAAGGAAAGTGCTATAGCTTCAAATAGGATAGGTAGTATGTAGAGTAGTGAGCGATGTAGGGTAATTAAAATATGAAATAAAATATAAAATATAGCTAGAAGTGGGTGAGAAGTGGAAATTATACGATCTAACCGAAAGTTTGTTGTATTTCATTGTCAGATTAAACCACCCAATTTTATTTATTTATGTAACCAAGCCAAAAACTATCCTGGAACTACCAATCAGGAAAGCCAAGTATTTCAAAACTTTACAAAATCCTTTGGGGCATGACAGGAAATGCCCTCTAAACAGACCCGTGTCGATTTACCAAATTCCAACGGAAATTACTAACCAAATTCCAAGAAAAATTAGGTATCACTTGACTCCCTAAAATCAAATTCAAAGTAAAAATCCTTGCCCCATATTCAGTTGCATCTCAACTATCATTTAAATTTTTATTCGAGTAATTCACAAAGTTCTTATTAGTACGATTAAAAATACCAATATGCTTTTATGAGTTAGGAGGATCAAATTAGCTAGTTTATTTCTCAAATCCTTTAAAGCCTTTGCGGACATTCTTTCAGAACCTTTATCCGTACTTTATCCGTAATGATTAGATAAAAAAACACGTATTTTAAATGAAAGTAAGGAGCAACATTAAAACTTAGAACGAACAGAAATTATCCCGTATATGAAAGAGGCTGTTTCCTCCTCAACGCCCCACTCTTTACCCTAAAGTTTGACTCTTTCTCTCAACTCTACTGTTTAATACTGTTAAAACTTTAGCGTACAGAGCGGGGCGTTGAGGAGGGAACAGCCCCTTTCATATACTGGGTAATTTCTGTTCGTTTTAAGTTTTAATGTTACTCCTTCCTTTCATTTAAAAAAATTCGTTTTTTATTTAATTTCTGAACGTTTTTTAGTTAATCCATGTTTTGATTTCGGCTCTGCGCAGATGAATAATTGAAACGAAATTTTAATTTTAATTTTTTTGGCTAAACGGAATTTCTCATAATTTTGATCGAACGATTTTGAGAAAAATGAGCGGGGAAGGAGGCCCAGCTGCTCTCCAATTTTTTGCTACTTAAAAAGGCAACTAGAGCTTTTAGTTTTTTTTCGATGGTTTTCATTAGTAAAAATATACGTAACTTACGAATTAGCTTACCTAACGAACTTCTATATTCGCAGGTATCTATTACGTATATAAGGGGGGCTCGCCTACTTGTCAATACCTCGCTCATTACACTAAAGCTTAAATTTTGTCCTAAATCCTTAAGAATGACCCCTGAATCACAAAGGCCGTAGAATAAATAATTGAAATTACTAAAAAATACTTTAGCGTAAAGAGTGAGAGATTAGGAGGAAATGAACCCCTTATATGTGTAATATTTTTTGTTTGTTTTAAGTTTTACCGCTGGTCCTTACTTTCAGTTGAAAACACTTTTTCATATTTATTGTTTCATTGTTTTTTTAAATCATGCTAGAAAATCCTGCCCCATGCCATTCATGGAAAATTTTCCTCCCCATGACAAATTCCTCCATGGAAAGTTTCCCCAACATAACCTCCTCTTCTCAACCCCTCCTTCCACCCAAAAAATCCCACTGAAAACGTCTGTACACTTCCCAATAATCATTACTATGTGCAAACACTGGTCAAAGTTTTTAACTTGCAGCTTCTCTCATGGGGACTTTGGGGGAGTACGTCGTCCTGAAAGACATAGTTATAAGGTTTTTCAACTATGCTGAATAAAATGGCTATATCAGGATTTTGATCGGACGACGTTTGGAAAAAATGAGCGTGGGAGGGGGCCTAGGTGCCCTCCAATTTGATTGGTCACTTAGAAAGGGCGCTAGAACTTTTCATTTCCATTTGAATGAGCCCTCTCGCAAAATTTTAAGACCACTGGGTCGGTACAATCACCCTTGGAAAAAAGAATTAAATAAATAAACACGCATCTGGGATTCGTGTTTTGGCAAAATATACAAAATTCTACATTCTTGTAGATAGGAGCTTGAAACTTGTACAATAAGGTTCTATGATACGCTGAATCTGATGGTGTTGCTTTCTTTAAGATTAAATGACTTTTAGGGGGGTTCCCCCATTTTCGAAAATAAGGTAAATTTTCTAAGGCTCGTAACTTTTGATGGGTAAGACTAAACTTGATGATGAAACTCACATATTTAAAATCGGCATAAAAGTGCGATTCTTGAGATGTAACTCTTGATATCAAAATTCTGTTTTTAGAGCTTTGGTTACTATTGAGCCGGGTCACTCCTTACTACAGTTTGTTACCACGAACTGTTCGAAATTACCTCTACTGGTAAGTTCGCTTTATGTTGGAAATAAAATGATAAAAAGAAGTTTTTTAACTGAAAGTAAGGAGCAAAATTAACGAACAGTAATTACTCCGTATATCAAAAGGGGTTTTCCTCCCTCAACACCTTGCTCTTTACGCTAAAGTTTGACTCTTTTTCTCAAGTTTACTTTTTAAAACAGTAAAAAACTTTAGCATAAGGAGCAGAGCGTTGAGAAGGGAGAAAACCTTTTAATATACAGAGTAATTTCTGCTTGTTTTAAGTTGTCGCTCCTTACTTTCAGTTAAAAAACTTGTTTTTTTCATTTTATTTCTGAACGTTTTTGGATTAATACATTTTTTGTGTTTTTTTTCTGTTTTTCTGTTTGCCATTCTGGCATGTCCAATGAATTGTTGGCTAGAATAGAGGCAGTTCAAAAAATGTGTCTAAGAATTATTTTCAAACAGGGTAAAGGGCCTTACATTTCCCTTCTTCGGAGAGCAAATCTAGTCACCCTTAAGGAAATGAGAGTACAAATTTCCTTATTATTTTGCCAACAATATCGTGCATAACCCTTGTACTACTTCTCTTTTCCCTGGTGAATATTTACCCACCCGCCACGTCAGGGGTGGATCTAGGATTTTTTTTTTGGGGGGGGGTGTACATGAAAGGTTACTCCGATAAACTTGTGGACAAAGAAACACCAGCAATTTAGAGGGAACTGCAACAATTTGTAAGTCTTGTGTAGGTAGTGGACATGGACTTTAATTTAATATAAAATCGGATGAGTTCTATTGAAATTAAAGTCAATTAGAAATATTGATACAAAAAAAGTAAGTTTATAAGAACCACCTCGCCATAAAACACAATTAAAAGGCTGTTCACCCTCTACAAAAAAATAATATATTTAATCTTTTCTGCATAATTTTTAGCATTTGCACTTCTGGCGACTATAGCGAGTTACTTAAACTTTGTGTTGTAAAAAAAAAAAAAATTAGTACCATATTTTGGTATCATACATTCTTTGGAACTAATTGTTGATTAAACATTAAGTAATAGTTCGTTTGATGGTGTAGCAGGAAAAATAGAACAAAGAAATAGAAATATAATGCTTTCTTATTGTTGCTATTAGCAGCGGATTAAGTCAGAATTTTAAATCTTCCCTTCTTACGAATGAAGATTTTCGCCTCCCAGTTGGCATTTGTGGTAATACGGACAGATCCCCTTGATAAACTTAAATTTAATTAAATACTTTTTGGGGACATGTGTCATTAATAAAAATCTAATAGAGACTGCGAAAAGTAACTGAAACCTTATTTCAAACTTGTTTGCAAAAAGAAACAGCCTTAATAACTAAAAACTTACTAAAAAATCGACTATTAAAAACCAAATAAAAAAAAAATTCGTCCCTAAAAGAACCAGAGCAAGCGGTCCCAACCACAAATCTACTACTATGTCAGGGGGAGGGTGCCCCCCGCATTCGCTACTGCCCCACGTTCTAATTCAACAGAAATCCCCCTTCTTGCCCAAATAAGAGTTTCCACTGAAAGATATAGAAGAACGTTCATCCTTCACATATTTGAAATTTTAAATTACTAACCCTTCGCTCTTATCGCTCCACTTTTAACTTGTAGTTTTAATGCTTATTTTGGAACTGCAAACTTTACAATTCTTGCAAGGTAAACTAAATTGTCATTTTGTTTAAATTTGTTTTCCCGGTTTTAATTTACGACTTTTTATGGTTTGACTTTTTTACTGATTGCAATTTTATGAGTTTAAACTGGTTTGATATTTATTACTGATTGGCATTCACCATTTTTTTAAATTTTTTTATTGACACTAAAATGTGAATTTGGCCCTTTTGGGCTTGTGATAGCCGTTTTGTAGAAATAAATCTTGTCTTGTCTAAACCGTAATTTGAAAATAATGTGATAGATAACCCGTGAAATATGACAAGAGAAGAGCCAGAACTTGAGTACGAAGATGAGATTGCTAAAGAAATAGCGAAACAACTGCCGATTATTCTATATAAGCTTTAAATTGTTGGTAAAACCAACAATAGTGAAATTAAACCAACCTAAGTAGATACCGTCGGAGCGTTCTGTTGTTTTGGGATGAAAATATCTTTAAAAGTTATCGAACATTCTTTCTCTATAGCAGAAAAGACAATTATCAAGAATTAATAAGGTACAAGTTGTATTAATTGCAACCCAGAATAATTCCCCATCCTAATAATTTTGATAGCAGTAAATCAATGACGTAAAATGAAAGACAAAGAAAAAACTTACATGTGGCGAATCACGAGCTTTTCATAATTCTCAAAAAGGTAAGGCAGATCCACAATCCAGCGTGAGCCTTTTAGAAGGTCTGACCCCAAATTTCTTCCAGAAGTGATAACTTTCAACACAAAAGGGGAATTTGTTCTAATTCCTTCGGAACTTGATTCGTCGTGAACCGAAGCATCCGTTAAGTCTTCTAACATATATTTTGGTAAACGCGGTCTGCCTCTAGCCCGATAATTTAATTTCAACTTTTCACGATGGGCCTGCACATTTGGCAAATGGAGCCCTCGCATATTTCTTTTTTTCCCATGTTACTGTGGTCAATAACAAAAACTATATAAGAACTTTATTAGGGTTTTGACCATTTTTATCGGGGTTCACTTACTAAGGGGTTGAATTGTTTCTTGGAAAGGTCTTGGACCTGAGACTGGTCATTTGACTGCTTTAGTATGGGTAATTTTTATTGGGGTTTATTTACCAAGGGGTTGGATTGTTTCTTGGAAAGGCCTTGGACTTGAGACTGGTCATTGACTGCTTTTGTAGTTTGCTTTGGTAGTTCTACAGCAAGACTCGGGTCTTGCTATAACAAATTTAAATATTCTGGGGACATTTTGTTTCGTTCATTAGTTATTTTGTTTCATTCATTAGTTATTAATTAGCTTGTTTTATATATTTTTAATTCTTATTTTAGTACGAAGATTATGCAAAATTGTACTTATACTACAATACATAAATTTGTCCTGAATTTATTTTAATTAAGCCAAAACGATAGATCAATCTTTTTAAAATAAAACCATTGCTTCTTATTCGGCCCTTGTGCTGTGTTCAATTTATCTCTAGGATTAGACGCAGCTTATCCTTAATTATTTATACAATACAATTTTCTTATATATTCATTAACCGGAAGTTTGGTGTCTGCACCTTACTTCTTCTCTAGACTCTGTTTAAACAGGTTAGAACTAAATAATGCTTGACTGAATCGCTCCTGAACAATCCGAGTGGTTAGCCCCTTGGTGTAATTTTTGCATTCATAGATGCTCCGATTACAGCTCAATCTAACCTTTTGAGGGGAAATTTTGATTTCGGAACACAAATATGTAAAGTATTTGAAGGGACTGCAGCCAGGAGGTATATATTATAGAAAAAAGTTTCTTATTGATGAATAGAAAATTTTTTGCTCTATTTTTTGATACCCCACAACAACAATGTCAAGTATAGCAATCTAGAATGCAAACCCGAAACAGGTTTTATAATTATTTTGGAATTATAAAAAAAATAATTGTCGGCTTTAAGATTTGATTATGCCAAAATATTCACCAGATTTTTTTACTTCTATTGACATAAAAACCCCCAAAATCACTAATTCAGGAACGTCAGGCAAACTCCAAATGTTTAACATGGGAGGTATAGGAAGATTCTTTGCGAGTCCGTCCTGCCTTAAACGGCCCTTGTGTTTCATGAGTCGTTCCTAAGGTATTGGGAACCTAAGTCAAACTTTAGCGTAAATAGTGAGGGATTGAGGAGGGGGCAACCCGCGTCATATACGGACAAATATCTGTTCGTTTGAAATTGTAATGTTGCTCCATCTTTTCATTTGAAAAAACTTTTTTTTTGTATTTATCTTCTAAGCATTTTTCAATTAATGCCAAGAAGTCAGTCTCCCCCTCCATGAAAATTCCCTCCTTCTATGGAAATTCTTCTGCGAAAATTTCTCCATGAAAAGCTTCTTCCGCGGAAAGTTTCTCATTGGGAATTTTTTCGGGGGAAAGCTCCCCCACGGAGAATTTCTCCCGCGGAAAAGTCCCCCATGAAGAATTTCTCTTGCGAAAAAATTCCCTCTTGAAGAATTCTTCCCGTGGAAAACACCTCCCCCGTGGAAAAATTCCCCAAAACAGTTCCAACCCCTTTGAAAATTTCCCCGCGATAGTGTCCCCGGAACATCTCCACATGTAAAATTTAGTCGCCAAAGAGAAAGCAAGACAAATAAAAAGAATTTCGTATTTGAATTCTGGTAAATTTCCGTGCATAAGATTTCTCCTTGAAAGTTTATCCCTGGAAACTTTTCTCTCCTCGTAAAATTATTCCCGTGGCAAATATCCCCCCACAGAAAATTCCCCGTTCCCAAAAAGTGTGTATACTTCCCAATACTAGATACTATATGCAACAATGAACAAATTTCGTCACTTATAGCCCTTTCTTCAGGGGCTGTCGGGGGTCATGTCATCTTCAGAGGGAAGGTTATTTGAACTTTCGACTATGCTGAACAAAATGACTATGTCAAAACTTTTATCAGATGACTTCACGGGAAAAGGAGTGCTTGAAATAGGGCAACAGAACCTTTAAAATACGTCGGGATTGCCCCTCTCTCGATCTTCTAGGACCATTGGCTCGATACAATCATCCCTGAGAAAAAAAATGAACACGTATTCATGATCTTTCTTTTGGGAAAATATACAAAACTCCACATTTTTGCCAAAGGGAGCTTAAAACCTCCAGAGCAGGGATCTAAGGAACTCTGAACATAACGGTACGGATTTCATTATGATTTCTTGACTTTTTGGGGGTGTTCCCCCCTTTCTCGAAAATTACGAAGTTCGGGTTTTTAGCTTTTGATAGGCAACGTTTAATCTAATGAATTTTATATATGTGGAATCGGCATTAAATGCCAATTCTTTTGATATATTTATTGTTATCAAAGTTCCGTTTTTGGGGGGTTTCGGTTACTATTGGGCCGAATCGCTCCTTTCAGTTCATTACCACTGTTTGCTTGGTGACACTTTTTGTTACTGTTTTTCCTCTTGGTTTTGTTCCAATAAAAATTGTTGAAAATTGATTCCCAATTTAATTTAACTTTTGAAGCGTGAATTGACAATTTTGAAACACTTCGTATGCTTAAGTAGTGCTGTAAGTAGGCGGATCAATAAATGAAACAGATTTAAAAAAAGAAAAATATCCTTGAAAATATATTACATATTGCACTGATGAAGCTAAATTGATTCTTTCAAATACTTATAAATAAAAAAAAAAAATTATCCGTTGAAGTTTTAGCAGTATTCAATTTTTAGTACTATAATAAAAAATAAAACTGTTGAAAATGGATTTTATTTTCTTTAAGATGTAAGAGACACTCCCCTTTGATGGGTTAGAGGGAGCGGAAGCTTTTCTCTTATTAAATAAAAAAACAAACACGTTTTTTTTTTAACTGAAAGTAAGGAGCGACATTAAAACTTAAATCGAACAGAAATCACTTCGTATATGAAAGGGGCTGGTCCCTCCTCAACGCCCCGCTCTTTACGCTAAAGTTTGACACGTTCTCTCAACTCTACTTTTTAAAACAGTAAAAAACTTTAGCGTAAAGAGCGGGACGTTGAGTAGGGACCAGTCCCTTTCATATACGAAGTAATTTCTGTTCGTTTTAAGTTTTAATGCCACTCCTTACTTTCAGTTAAAAAAACTTTTTTTTGTGTTTATTTAATTTCTGAACGTTTTTGAATTAATGCATGTTTTGATTTTGGCTCTCCGCAGATGAATAATTAAAACGAAATTTGCATATTTATTTTTTTGGCTAAATAGCTTTCTCATAGTTTTGATCGAATGATTTTGGGAAAAAAGGAGCGGTGGAGGAGGCTTAGTTACCCCCCCCCCAGTTTTTGGGTTACTTTAAAAGGCAACTAGAACATTTAATTTTTTATTAGTAAAAGATATACGTAACTTACGAATTAGCTTACGTAACGAACTCTTGTATTCGCATGTTTTCATTACGTATATGAGGGGGTTTACCCCCTCAGCAGTACCTCGCTCTTTACAACAAAGCTTAAGTTTTGTCCCAATTCCTTAAGAATGACCCCTGAGTCACAAAGGCCGTAGAATAAATAGTTAAAATTACTAAAAATATTTTAGCGTAAATATGCGTAGTAATTTTTGTTCGTTTTAATGCTGCTCCTTACTTTCAGATGAAAAAACTTCTTCATATTTTTTTTTTATTTTTTTTTTTATAATGCTAGAATCCTGCGCTCCCTTCATGGAAATTTTCTTCCCCCATGACAAATTACTCCATGGAAAGTTCCCCCAACATATCCCTCTCTTCTCAACAACCCCCTCTCCCCAACCAAAAAATCCCTCTGAAAACATCTGTACACTTCCCAATAACCATTACTATATGTAAGCACAGGTTAAAGTTTGTAACTTGTAGCTCCTCCCACGGGGACTGTGGGGGAGTAAGTCGTCCTCAAAGACATAGTTATAAGGTTTTTCGACTATGCTGAATAAAATGGCTATCTCAGAATTTTGATCCGATGACTCTGGGAAAATGATTAGCGTGGGAGGGGGCCTAGGTGCCCTTTAATTTGCTTGGTCACTTAAAAAAGGCTCTAGAACTTTTTATTTCCGTTAGAAGGAAACCTCTTGCAGCATTCTAGGACCACTGGGTCGATACAATATCCCTGAAAAAAAAAAAAAAAAAAAAAAAAACAAACAAATAAACACGCATTCGTGATCGTGCCTTCTGGCAATTAAATAAAAAAAACTAATTTTTTTTAGCTCAAAGTAAGGAGCGACATTAAAACGAACAGAAATTACTCCGTAGGCCTATATGAAATGGGTTGTCCCCTCCGCAATCCCTCGCTCTTTACGCTAAAGCTTTTAATTGTTTTAAAAAGTAGAATTGTGGCAAAGAGTCAAACTTTATCGTAAAGAGCGAGGGATTGCGGAGGGGACAACCCATTTCATATACGGAGTAATTTCTGTTCGTTTTAAGTTTTAATGTCGCTCCTTTGATGAGTATCACCTCTCATATTTTGCCGAACTCTTTTGCCTAAAGAAACGGTTTGGGGAGAGGTCCCCCTCTCATAATACTAGATATCAACTTCATAAATAAATCAGTAAAGCTAAAATCAGTAACACAAATCGATTCGATTCCACCTTCTAGAAGTTTCTTGTTTAACGTGATCTTAACAGTGTCTATCAAACTCTTGCTCTCGTCCACGTGGTTTTAGCTAAATCACGTTGTCTTCAATGCAGTTTCCGAAGGATGACGTTTGCGCGGTTTATTATTGAATGTTGTAGTTGCATGATATTATGTCAAATGACTAGTGAGGATTTGGTTGGTGATTTTGAGGTAAGATATTTTTGAAGAGCAAAATAAAACGTGAGACTTCAACCATTTGTACTGGAAGTGTGACTTGGGGCTACTTCTTTAAGGAATTATGGGCAAATGTTGTGGAAGTTTGTTTACGTGAAATCTGAGACGAAGTTTTCGTTATCTAGTGAGGAACCCGAGTTAGCTGAATGAAACTTTAAGGGGTAGATATACTACCCACAATTTTTTTTATTAAACTGTTATTGGGGCTATTGAGGAGGAAAGGAGGAAACATGTTCAGAAAACAATTCAGGTAAGGGTCTAGAATTGTGGCTCTTCCAAAAGAGACTTGTTAGAACAAAAGGGAGAGGCACCTTTAAACTGCTATTTTAATGTTCATTTTTATGGTTTTTTGAGTTTTTGACAGTTCATCCCTAGCCCCCCTGTAATGGTGTCATATAGCCCTAGGCTATTCAAAAATTAACTATAAAATTATGGAGTTCTTACTTTATAATAGTCTCTACAGCAATAATCACTGAATCATATTTCCTTGATTTTGCCCATTTTATCTGTTTGGAATAAGTTTTTAACAATTATTATGTTATTTTTTCTACATTGCCTAGGGCTATATGAGACCATTAGAGGGGGGAATGAATTGTCAACGACGCGAAGAAAACCATAAAAATGATTAAAAAATTAACAATTTAAAAGAGACTCTTTTTGTTCTAGCATGTCTCCTCTGTGGAGCCACTATTCTAGACCTTTACACTTAGGACTTGAAAGGCCTAATAGTTAAGGCACCTGTGTGTTATGGCAATCTTCTAATCCCTTGAAATAAAGACTAGAGGTAATAGCCTGAAAACGTCTTCACAGGGCATGTTTCAGATCTTGAATGTGTTCCTGAGAGTTTCTATTAACTATCTCAACTGTTTTCCAAGATTCTAGAAATTTATCGAAGTTTTTCCATGGGCAGGTGCTACCTTAAGCTTTGTTTTTACGAATATTTCACTGAAAATATTTTTTATTTCTATTTTATACATCTTTCTAGTATGGTCTTGTTTCCCAGGGTGGCCTTTAGCCCTCTGTCGGTGCACATGACCCATATACAAAAGTCTGCTTTTTAAAAAAATTGACGTTGATGACTAATACGCACAAGAAATAATGCAAGCCAACAAAGAACAAACATGTTAAATTGGTAAATGTAAAGTTTAGAGCACTTAGAAACGCTAATTCTAGAAGCGCATCCATTTCTGGTTGACCCTCCTCCTCCATGGGGCAAACTACAAATGCGTAAAGTGGGCTTGCTTACAGGTAACATTACCTATAGAGCGAAGCGTATTAGTCCATGAACCCCGCGGGCAGCGGGGCGAAGTCTGTATTCTATATTTATTGTAATAAACCTCGTTCAAGTTTTTTTTAGTTTTATCACTCTTTGTTGAATAAATATAGAAAACAGACCTCGCCCCGTTGCCCGCGGGGCTCATGTACTAATACGCTTCGCTCTATAGGTAATGTTACCTGTATGAAAGCTACAAAATGGATACCTTCTCTAATAATGACAGAGAAACAATATGCGATCATCAGAATCTTACTATATACCCAGATACGAGGAGGGGGGGGGAGCTAGACGCAATTGTGACGGTAGGCTAATATTCTCTTGTAATGCAGAAATCAGATAACAGAAAATGCATCACTTGGATGCCGGTTGGATGCCTTGTTGTACGGGTGAAGCTTCTGTGCACGCTTCGTGTTTGCTCAAAAGGCACCAAGGGCTGTCAGATTGTCAAAATGGCGGATATAAAAAATTTCAGGACTGGCTTTGGTTATTAAGTTAACACTTTCAAAGAATGTTGGAGAGGAGGGGGCAAGTGGACGTCGAATTGTGGCTTGGAAGAAAGGATTGAACTTAATGAAAAATATTTGTGCTTCTTGTTCATCAAAATATTTTATTTACTATATTTTAGGAACGGAAATTAACAGTTTAAGGGACCCAGTTAAACCTTTGGTTTAATATTGGTCCGCCCTTTCGCCTTCCCCCCAAAACTGAAACAGAATTTCCATTACCTTACCCTGCCCCCTCCTTTCTCCAACAATGTCTGAAAGTTCCAACTCTACCCTCCAAACCATTCCCAAGATATTGCAGACATGCTGTTTCGGTGACCTAAAAAAACATAGGCCTAGTGTCATTTCACTTTTCTACCTACTTTATCGTGTGCATGAATTTTAAGTCCCATAGGAGTTAGTTCCCGCAGTGCAAAAATCATGTTTCTTCTCAAGCCACTCTCAAGATATCGCATTTATGGTATTTTGATGAGCTGGATACACGTGGTGTCTTTTGATTTACCTCGGCCCCCCTTCCCAGGTTTCAGTCCCCTTCCAATGTCAAGAGTTAGAGTTTGCTCGATTCCTCTCTCTCTTCTGCAACACCCCCACCCCCCAAAGTTTCAACTCGATCCCTTAAATATATATATATATATATATATATATATATATATATATATATATATATATATATATATATATATATATATATATATATATGATAACAGATATTCATGTAGATGAACAAATAAATCTCAATGTATGTATGTATGTATATATATATATATATATATATATATATATATATATATATATATATATATATATATATATATATATATATATATATAAACACAAGCCAAACTGTTGAAAACACAAATCGTTTTCGATTAAATATAAATGATATTTGAGAGCCAGCGAAGAGGACAGGTAGTACCACTCTTATCTGTAAACCTTGATTAGCCTTGATCTATCCTTTTTACTTTGTGTTTTGGTCGATTTTATGAGATATAAAAACATAATAGGTCGAAATATAAGTTGTCAGTAAAATGCAAATGACGCTCTGGCCTTTAGAAGGTTTGGGGGGCGTTTGTCCTACTCCTGCTTGTCATAACTTTTGTTCGTTTTAAGTTTGACCTGAATATCCAGGGTAATTTCTGTTCATTTTGGGTCCCATTTATTCGTTTATAGTTTCTTTTTTTCTGTTCATTTTAAGTTCAATTTATTACCTCGATTATTATATGACTTTATTTCTGCCTTTTGTTGATTTCATATACATCTTTAATTTTGCTTGAAAAACCTCTATCTTGAAAAAAAGTCTTATAATTATTTGTATAGATTTTGATGGGATGTTTGATTTGCAATATCTCGGGAGCGACTCATAGAGTAGAGTTGAAACTTTCAGGTAATGTTGGAAAGGGAAGGGGAAGGGGTGGGTGACTTTGAATTTTGGGTTAGGGAGGGGCAGAATGATTTTGTCTCCCATTAAAATGAATGGATTCGTAGTAGTCGCTGCTAAGGAACATGGAATCTAATCACAGGGTACTTCCTTGTTAGCTAGCACACTCAAGAGGTTAATTACAATGAAATATACCTAAGTATGATTAAAATATAATAGTTTTGAAACAAATTTGGGCTGTATATTTGCACATCTGGAGGGTGGAGTAAGGCATAGCATATATTAAATATGTAACCTAAACAAACCTATTCTACCCTAACCAAAATACCAACTAAATATTTCATTAAGATATAGCTGCAATGTATTTTCCCACTGAGCTGAAGCTAATTGTCTGGTATTAAGACCAGAAAACCGGATATTGTTTCTTGTTTGCGATATAAATTCTCACGTTTGTGCTAGCTAACACGGAAGTACCAATCAGAGTTAAGTAGCGAGTTAAATCAAACTGTTGGTTGCCAACCGATTGGGCCAGAATCTGTTCCAGTGAAGTTGCAACGTAGGCCAATCAAAACCTTGTGTACCCAAGTTATCAAATAGTATATCTGTATTGTCAGAAGATCAGCTTAGGGTATCGATTCAAAAAATTTCAGGGGGTGATAGAGGACCCAAGTGAACCTCAACTTTTGACTTTGGGGGGGGGGGGGTTATGAGGTAAATTGAAGAAAACTATAAATCTTGGTTTTCAAAATAGCATGTCTGCGACTTCTCAGGAATGACTTGTGATGAGCAACTTGAAACCTTCGGAGCATTAAGGGGGGGGGGGGTCAGTATTTGTATTTACGGAAAGTGGACGTGAAATTAAAGAAAGTGTGAATTTGATGCACCTTACATTTTTGGCACTGTTGGCCTTAGTCGAACTATTCACAGTAAATTTATGAAGTAAATCAAAACACAGTGTGTTCACACAATCAGTCAGAGAAGCGTATCTGTAATGTCTTGAGAACGATTGAAGGATCGCGAGGGGGCAAGGTGACATCAAATTTTTTGGAGAGAGGCAAAACAGTTTTTCTCCTATGACACCTAAAGATAATACGCTATATTTTTAAAAGCTGTGTCATTCTTAATCTTTCATCAAACAGACTTTGATTTAGTTTAGAAATGAATAATATTGAGGAATTTCTTCCAGGTTTGGAGAATTCAAGTGTTAGTTAAGGTGAAACGGGGAGGCGAAGAATGTTTCTTTTGAAAAAGGAATGAAGACATCTTCCAAGTTTCTGCAAGTATTATAAACAAATTTGTGATATGAGCAGTCAGAGATATGACTATGAATTCGTCGCCCCTTCTTCAACAGTGTATCATAAAGAAAGACGAAGTGAGAAACATTTGGTGCACTGGTTTCGTAAAGGACTTAGATTACATGATAATCCTGCTTTAAAGGAAGGACTAAAGGACGCAGCGACATTTCGCTGTATTTTTATTATAGATCCTTGGTTTGCTGGCTCATCAAATGTAGGAATAATCAAATGGAGGTACTTTTATTCTTTTTCTAATTTGTTGGAAATGATGCATGGTATCAGATAGTATTGTCTTCTGTCTATTAGGATTTTCTGGGTTTCCGACACACAAGGGGTAAGTCAGGGGCTTGTCGCAAAAAAATTGCAACTTAGTTTAGCCTATAAATAAAAAGAACAAAATCAAGGAATTTTCCAGTTAATATACAATAGACGAAATGTCCCATTTCCTAGCTAAATACTTCAACAATACGTGTCTAGACAGATGCATGTCTTGTAAACCAGCCAAAAATTTCACGTTGCAAGCATTTGTTTTCTTTTTTTTTGGGGGGGGGGGTTCTTTAAGTTTTATTTTTCAAAGAACAAGCACTGACAACAAACCGTGAATGAGATTAATTTGCGAGAAAATATTCAGTCCTATACGCATAGATACAAGGCGTTCCCCTATAAAAAAAGTAAGACATTTGTTTTAAGCGAAGTGAATTTTTGTAAGGGCAGAAAGTTCATTTTTTCATTCGTTTCTCGAAAAATCCGTATTTGTAAACCTAGGAGTATTTCTCTCTTACTAGGGTGCCCATAGGCTGCTTTAGCACGTACTAGACTGCTGGATAATACGGTCTACTATATCTCCTAGATAGAAACTTACTATGCTTCAGCCCAGTGGCTTCAAAATATAGGGTGTACTTGCTGTACATCCGGTTTCAAAGTATTTTGTGTTTGCAGGATATTGACATCCCCCTCCACCTGTGTTTTGTATGATTATAGCCGTGCTAAAGCCTATAAATATTCTTTAATAATTCAGTTTTACAGAATTGAGGAAAAACACGGCAGTCAGTCATGTGACCTCCTCATCCTTCATCGAAAAGAAAAGAAAGTAAGAAGCCAACAGTATGACAATCCTTTAGACAGGATGCAGATATTTGTGGCTGAATCTAGGGTTAGACCAGAATATCCTTAAAACTAGACTAAACAAGTGATAATCTGGCCAAGATGGATGGATAGATATCTCATTCATATGAGTTAGATCTATGCTTATCGAGGTCCTCTTTCGGCCTTCTCCGGGTGATCTGTTATATTTTAATTTTATTAGCAGCTTCAAGAAACGAACAGTTATGCTCTGAACTCAGAGAAGAATTTGATATTTGTGAAAATTGCCTTAAGGTATTTTCATCAGAAACCGTAATCGAAACATTGAATGATTTTTTTTTATGAATAATGACAATTATAATGAGCAATTCTTCAAATTAGGCTGACGACTACGACCTGCGCATGAGTGATCAATACTTAGGGCAATTTCTTCAGAAGCTACATAAGTTGGGAATGTACATTTTTAATATGTAATTTGTTATTAAATTTACCCTTCCACTTACGATTCTAAGACAAACCTGAAAATGGGCAGCTTCTTTATATATAGACATAAATCTTATATATATATATATATATATATATATATATATATATATATATATATATATATATATATATATATATATATATATATATATATATATATATATGTCATTATTTGCAGGCCTTGCTCAAGGGACTGCGGGAGTCGTGTCATCTCATAATGCACAGTCATTTGACATTTCGACTATTGTGAATAATATTCTATCTAGAACTAATTTGAGTGGATGTCTTTGGGAGTTTAGGAGGGCCACTAGAAAGACCATGGAGAGAGGATTTGTCGCTCTTCAATCATTTTGACTCTTAAAAGGGACACTAAAATTCCAATAGAGTGAGCCCCTCCGAAGTTTCTAAGACGATTCCTTCCATTAGAAGTCGCCTGAGAAATAATATCATCTTAAAGTATCGAATGATGCTTTCTTATGTTTTTACACTGGTGAATCAATATGCAAGTGTGCTATTGATATACCAGAAGTTTCATAATTTTCATTTACCTATGTTTCATTAGCTCCATGTCACTTCTTGCGCTTCCCTGCATAGAGGATCACTTCATCTGATAAAAGTGGGTGGATGCTTTATGTGCACCAATTTTAAAGTTGTCAATCTCAATTACGGATCAGTTTACCTCCATTCCCACTGAATATACTTTTTTACATTACATAAATGTAAATATTTTGACATTAATTTATATGAAAACAATAATACAAAGCCAAAATCTTAATTCTTAAGCAGACAAACCGAAAAAAAACATACAAATACACCTTGTATTAAATATTTAAAAAACCATGTCAATTAAAGATAAAGTGACATTATTTAAAAAAACTTTCTAAAAATGAATTTTTCAGAGAAAAGTGAAGATCTAAATTAAACCGAAGACGAGCAGAAATAAAGTCATATAATATTTCAAACTTAAAGCGAACAAAAATTGCTGTTAATGAATAAATGAAACCCCAAAATGGATAGAAAGTAGAATGAATAATCAAATCAAGCTTAAAACGAAAATAAATTACCACAAACAGGAGGAGGGCTCACGCCGTCTAAGCCTTTTAAAAGCCATTACGTCATTTGCTTTTTACTGAAAATAATTTTTATTTCGGGCATTTTTTTTCTTATAACAACAAGAACACAATTAAAAATTACTTCTCGAGTCCAATCAAGGTTTACTAATAAGGGTGCTGCTACCTGTCCCCTTCCCTCGCTCTCGAAACTTCTAAACGGCTTAATGTCGTTTGATTGAACTTTATCGAACATGATGTTTATTTTGAACAATGTGATTTATTTGTTAAAATACCAACAACAGCAAAAAAAAGGAAAACCACCATAGGCTAGTAACAAAGATTAATGAAATTAAGTAATGAAAGTAGATTGATAGTTTAATGGACTGTAATGATACTCATTACTGAAATTTTTAGTAGTGTTGAACTTACTAATATTATAGAAGAGAAAATTTTTAAAATAGATTCTGTCTTCATTATAGTGCAAATGATGCTCTTTCGGGATGATTAAAAGACCTTAGCCTTACCCTCCTGGTAGTGATGTCAGTTTGTCAAAAGTATGGCTAGATTACTCATTGTGATTTCTGTTCTTCTTTGGTTGAATTTAGCTCTTTACGTTTCTATGAAGAACTTTCTTTTTAGTAAAAGTCTTTTTAGTTAATTGTAAGGAAGAGACAAAACCAAAATTTTGACACAGTAAGATTGGAAATGAATATTTTGAACATTGTTTGAGCAAGAACTAAAGCAATGAAGGAACATGTTGTCTCATGAGATAAATTAACCCAAAAGCACGGCAAATATGAGCATTGCTAGCTGATAGTATAAGAAATAAGAGGTGACCGAGAATGCCATGGGCGTAAACATTCACATTTAGCATTAGCCCAGTTGTACAGAATACCATGGTCAGTAGCATAGCTCTTTCAAATTTTGAGTAACATGTTAAGGTTGCTGGAGAAGTGGCTAACACAACAGTGGTCATCAGCATAACTGTAATCGTTAATGCTTATCGGTCCAATGTGACAACTAAGTCCACTGTTATTGAAACAGTTTTTAAGATCTTCACTATACACCAAAAAAAAGGATAGAAGAGTAGTATTGGATAATTTCAGAGAAACAGTTCAAAGTGCATAGATGTTGAACAGTGGATACACTACTCCTTTTTATAATCCATTTCCATAGATGGCGTTTAGGGTTGACTAGAATTTTCCATAAGCTACGAAGTGCCACAAAAGTCTCATGGTCCGAGTACATGACCACAAAAACCTTTTTAACAGAACTACCATGACGACGAGTAGGCGTCAAAACGTAAGTTATAATTTGTTGCAAAATTCTCTGGTGATTTTGGGTAAATATCATAAGGAAAAGGGAAAATGATATTTTCAATACGACTCCAGTTTTTCCGCATGTATTCCATAGATTCCATACCTGCGTTCTTTTGTCCGTATAGACATCAATTTCTGTGGATTTACAGAAAAATCTTAAAAGTGGAAACAGTGCTACTGAAATATTTGCTGCTATAGATGCTCATTTTTGGACTTGCTGAGCTAAGGCCTAAAACCTCTCCGGAAAGATTTGGACTTGCGAAAGATTTGATGCATTTATGCTTGTACCAAATCTCTTGAATCACTAAATCACCCTTTTCCAGGTTTCTACTGCAATCACTTGAAGATCTCGATCAGAGTCTAAGAAAATTGAACTCCAGATTATTTGTCATTCGAGGACAGCCTGCCGGTGTTCTTCCGAAGCTTTTCAAGGTAGGCAGTTAATTTTATGAATGAAAATATTCAAGACAAATTATTGTTCATCTGCGAGGCAAATTGCTGTTAGGTTAGGTTAAGTTAACCCCACCCCAACACCACCCCCCTAATGTGGAAATATATAGCCCAAATTGGTTTCTAAAGCATTATATTTTCATCACGCTTTGGTATTTTTCAGTAGTATTAAATTAACTTCCCTTATTGAGTGTTGGCAATATAATACATAAGTACCTAAATTTCTTTTAGGCTGCAGCAGATTACTATTTTACTTTCTTTATGCTTTAAATTTTCTAGTAACGTAAAATGAAAAGTGACCCATGTAACTCATGTAACACATGTTACCAATGAAAAGCAATTTGGGTTAGGATTTTTTATTCTATGATTTGTAAAAGTTGAGCTGCCCCTCTCTGTATAGAAGGGACCATACATTGATGCATATAATAGCAGTGGCATATTTCCACAAATATGCGTGTTATTTTTAGTTACTTCAGTTGTTCTCCTTTGTATTTTCCTTAAATAAGATATTCCTTTTTTTCTGGAGTAGCTGGAGTAAGATATTCCTTTTTTTCTAGGAGTTAGGGAGAGCTTTTATAAATTTAATTTTTTGCTTTTAGTAGTCTATAGAGAAGCATGAATCCCTTGGTCCGTTGGCTATGTACAGTTTTCAGCAAACTAAAACATATGACAAGTAAGATAAAAAAAAAATATACACAAGGAACTAAAAATTGAAATGTCGATTTATTTGACTTGGCTTGCACCTTTGACAGCAAGGAGAAAATGATGGATCTATATAAATTTGTGGTTTAAATGTATTTTTTTTTTAGCATTTGTTGAAAACCCTTGAAAAAAAGTCCTGGGTCCGCCATCTCAAAGAGTCCGGAGTATGTGCATTTCTGGCCATTAGTATAATTCGTTCGGAGTGCACTCCCTCCACCCAATCCAGAAAATCAGTCCAAACGTTCGCTATTGTACATTTCTTTGTTTTAAATTTATTGTGCGCAAAACGCCGGTAAAAAAAACATGGGAGCTCTTCTTCTTAGAAGAAGAATATGGTTACTGAAGCATGGGCTTAATTTCTTGTGTACATAAAATCAGCCTTGAGACTGATCAGCTGATCTCCAAAGGATGTTGCAGAGTGGGGCTTAGGGAAAATCCCATCCATCTGGAGAAAATCAAGCAGCTATAATTTAAAATACACTTTTCCATGTATTTGAACTCTCCCTCTTTCTTGGGTTCGGCCTGTGTGCATCAATGGCTTTAAATATCACAGACAAGTTCTTCAGATCACTGTTGAAGGTTTGAAGAACCTCAACATTCCGATTCATAGTGAAGAGTCATTGTCTGTCGCGTGAAGAAGAAGAATGAGCGGTGAAAAATGCTACTTCCCGAGAATCCAGCCAATGATGTTTCCCTAAGCCAGTACAAAGGCTTAATTTTGATGGCTAATTGCTAACATTTATAGAACGTTCAGTCGACAAAAGGTAGTGCAAAAAAAAGAAAGAAAAGTGTCATGCTAAATAAAGTTCATCTAAATTTAATGATTTAAAATGGAGAAGAACTCTCATCACTTGTTAAGGTGTTTTAAACACAGTTATATACACATGACTGACGTTTCATTCAATTGTGACATAAAACTAAGGATTTAGTCTACCAAAAGCTGGCACCAAATCTTGTCTAAAGAGGGAGGGGATGGTACCCCACGAGACAAACAAGAGTTGATAATACAATATTTTATTGTTGGGGTGTTCTCCAATTGTACTGTTCCTGGATTTGTCAAAACGATAAATATGAGCAATCGTTCCAATGTTTTAAGTACATACAGAAACTCCATTGGAAATATAACAAAATGGAACGTAATATTAAAAAAATTGAATACTATAAAGTGACTTATGCGCAACCCTGTATATAGTATGAATCTTTAGAACAATGATTAGGATGAAACATGAAAAAATTAAATTTCTGGTCTTGAAGATGTACCAAAGGCCAACAAAAGTAAAATAAAATTTTAAAAAGGCTTGTAAAAAATACTTTGATCTCAAAAGGCACTGACAATTTTTTTTCTTGCTATCTGTGAAACTTGGAATTATATAAGACTACAAATAATATTTTGAGACGTTCATGACATCTCGAGGATGACAAGGAGCAGCCTTAACGCAGCGAGGGCTTAGAAGTCTTTAATTCAGTTAACTAGGCATTGATTATACCAGCCACCTTATAGCTGGTTCTTTAGATTTATATTTCCCTTTTTTTCTATTTTTTTATTTCTGTGTTTAAAATAGTTGTTTTGGGACTGCTGCAGTTGGTCCCATTCATCTACGCAGGAGCTACTGACCCTGCCAGACGAACTAAGGCGTGGTAAGTTCCACAGGATACTGGCTCTAGACCTTTTGAGGTTTAACCAACACCTTTGTTGAGGATAATTACAAGGTCATCGGCTTTTCCTAATCTTATGAAGTAACGTTATCTCCGAAGAATTCTACGTAGTGTAGAGTATGGCACCCATACAGTTTGTAATTATACTGTTGCAAAGACTCGCAGTATATCATCAACTAAGTAATTGATGGCACCATAAAAGTTACTGTGAAAAAAGGTGTTTATGCCTAACGAACTTAGCACTCAGCTACAATTAGCTAATAACGTTTAATCCATAACGTACACTCACAGGAGGTTACCCCTGTAATTGGTCTGAAGGTATCCTTGTCCTCAAAAAATTTAAAAACAGTGCTAAAAATGCCCTTCTTTTTCTTTTGATCCTCTTTATATCTTCTGATGTCTCCTCCTTTAAGGAGTTAGACTGTGTGCATGCAGGATCAGTATAATCGATTTATGCTGTTAGTGGTAAGATTGACTCTAAACCATCAAAATGTGACTCATGTTGCTCAACTTCTAAAGTGTTAATTTGCTAGACCTTCAGATCCCACACTGATTCATCTTCCTATGATTGCCATCAGCCCTTAGTAAAAGGAAGGGAAAAGGAAACGGTCCTTAAATTGTTCGGCTGAACAAAAGAAAGAGAGGTTGTTTTACTTGGGATAAAGGTTAAAAATTCATATTGTGGGATTCTACGAGTACATATAATGGATTATCGTCTATGCCTAGCCTCGTCTACTCTGCAGGAGAGTCATGATACTTTCGTGATAGTCATGATGAAACATTAAAAGAAAGCTTGTTATGTTGTTTTTTTTTTATGATAGCAAATGACCACATGGAATATAACTAACTCTGGTCGTTATCAAGAAAAGGGTAGTAAAAAATGATTTTTTTTTTTTTTAGGAATGGCGAACAAACGTCTTATCCTTTGAAGAAGACCCCGAACCATATGGGAGGGTCAGAGACGAAAAAATATTGGCGCTCTGCCAAGATGTAGGGATCAAAGTGATATCAAGAACTTCCCATACTTTGTATCCTCTACAAAAGTAAGTGTACTCTTTCCGGTGTGAACCAAGTCTTATGAATCTAATCAACCTACGGCACACGAATACCAGATGGGTTCACCCCTGACAGAATGAAGAACAAAATTTATATAAATTTGGTATACTTTTGTTTTCTTCTTTTGTTTTCCTGTATAGATATTTTCAAATGCTATACAACACCCGTTAGCAAAACTTTTAATCTGTCTAAACACATGTCTTTTTAATTCCCATGTTTGCACTACCTAAGGAACTTCGGGTAAGTTGATGTTACTGAAAGAAATAGTTTTCAGATGTGGGAAACTAGATTTTGCAAAAACAAAACAGACCCTCCCCCCCTTACCTGATGCTATTTTCTTCCAGTGTGGCAAAATTTACGCTTTACATTTGCTTAATTACTAAAATGGTTTCAGTTCAAAGATTTTGTCTATATTCTTTAGTTCTTGTATCGAATAATCAGTTTGGTTGAAAAAAAATCGATACATAAATAAAGATATTTTTATCTTGAAGATAATTGATGTTGGGTAACGAAAAGATCTATCAGGTTGGCAGCTTCACCTATCTAGGTAGTATTGTTAGTAAAGACGGCGTGTGCAATGAAGATGTTAACTGTAGAATCAGACCCGGGATTTTTTTTCACAGTTGAAGAAAGTTTCTAAGAATATGAATATAAGGATGCGGACCAGAATTAGAATATTGGAAGCTACAGGGATGCCAATGGCCAAGTATTTTCTGTGTTGGTGGCCTCTGGAAAACGGGGGGGGGGGAAGAGGGGTGCTCTATATTTGAACTATCTATTTCTCCATTTTTTTAAATGTTATCAGTTACACCTATCAACACAAGTCTGTTCCTTAAAATAACCAACATCAATAGGTCACTTTGGCCGACTCCCCTAAGAAGTTTTTTACATAGAATTTTTTAGAGGCTTTTTATTTCTGTATTTTGGCTACAAACAATATTTACCATACTTAAAAGAAGAGCCAAAGGGGTTTCTAGATCAGAAACTCCTTTTCATGCGAGGGGTCATCGACTCCCAGAAATCACTCACAGCAGATGGTATGCTGTACCAACCATGGCGCTCGGGGATATATAACCGCATTGTTTTGGGTATACAACTGACTGACCATATTTCAAACAGTAAGCTGTACGAAAGATGTGGTCCAATTTGGCTTCCTTGAACTATAATGAGAAAAAGGCTGATCCGCTGAGAATTTCCCGTTGGTTGTTCCGTATACGGCATGTGTTCGGTCTGATTTTTCCTTGACATTTTATGTTCACGAGTTTGGAATGGCCTACCAGAGGTAATTAGAAGTAAGCCTCGTCTAGTATCATTTAAATAAATCTAAAAAAAAGCGTCAAGTAATAGTAAGTAATTTAAAATAATATCGAATAAAAGTAAAAGAAGATAGATAATTATCTATTATTTTAGTATTAATTTGAGCGATATCAAATCTTGTTTTCTTCCATTGAGATTGAGATTCAAGTTTTGTTTTAGTGTTTTTAATTGGATTGTTCCGAGGCAATTTGAGTTCATTTGGCAAATGAGGCAAATGAGTTCGAATTGAATGGCTAGGGCACGTTCTATGGATGAAGGATGACAGATTGCCAAAAATTATCCTTTTTGGGCAACCGTCTAGGGCCCAACAACTAGCAGGTTGTCCCCGAATGGGAGCGTGTCCTTTCAGCACAAGCTTGATTCTTTGCTGATGAAAATTAAAAATACCTTTCTACCTTCTGTCTACTTCACTGAAGGGGAACCCTCTAGACCTTGATTGCTTTCTTGCTGAGTTGACGCATGCTCTTAAGGTCGCCTCTTCTGTATCTGTACCTTCGGTAAGGGTAAAAATAGGGACAGAGAAACAGGGTCGGAAAGAAGATGATGAATTGCAAGATACCAAGCACTGTCATAAGTTTTGGTTTTGGGCCGACTGTGATCGTCCTCGCTCGGGTGTTAACTTTTCAATTGTTAAGTCAACCAAATGTGAGTTCCAAAAAGCTCTCCGCCGTCGGGAAAATAGACAAGTTCAAACGGTAACACGTAGGGCCCAACAACTAGCAGGTTGTCCCCGAATGGGAGCGTGTCCTTTCAGCACAAGCTTGATTCTTTGCTGATGAAAATTAAAAATACCTTTCTACCTTCTGTCTACTTCACTGAAGGGGAACCCTCTAGACCTTGATTGCTTTCTTGCTGAGTTGACGCATGCTCTTAAGGTCGCCTCTTCTGCATCTGTACCTTCGGTAAGGGTAAAAATAGGGACAGAGAAACAGGGCCGGAAAGAAGATGATGAATTGCAAGATACCAAGCACCGTCATAAGTTTTGGTTTTGGGCCGACTGTGATCGTCCTCGCTCGGGTGCTAACTTTTCAATTGTTAAGTCAACCAAACGTGAGTTCCAAAGAGCTCTCCGCCGTCGGGAAAATAGACAAGTTCAAACGGCAACACGTGACATAAAGAATAATCCCCAGCAGCTTTGGAGGAGAGTTTTTAAAATGGCACCAAGTTCCTCCTCATAATCTAACCCTAGCCATGTTGCTTCGTGGGAAAGACCTTTTTCCTCGCTTTTCTTCGATGATCCTCATCCGGTTGAAGTTACCTATGAACATGCTCTCCTCCGCCATATGCCAAAACTTCACTACCGGAAGAACTTTGTCATTCTTACACCTTCTGCTGTCCAGACTCAAATTCGTCTGATGAAACCTGGTAAAGCCCCAAGATACGATAGTGTGCAAATTGAGCACCTCCTATATTCTACCCCACTTCTTATACCGTATTTGTCACTATCATTTTAGGCTTGTATTTCTCAGAAGTATATTCCAACTGCTCTTTCGTAAGGTCTTGTTACCTGTGTCTTAAAGAAGGGCAAAAACCCAAATGTTTGTGAATCATACAGACCAATTACTATCTGCTCCACAATTGGTAAGCTTTTTGAAAAGCTGATCTTCCAAGAAATAAACACAAAGTGCGACAACGGGGACAACAAGCTTGGATATGTAAAATACACGCGTAACTTTTTTGGCTATTTTAGACCGCTATAGGATGCTGAAAAAGAATATGTATATGTGTGCAATCGACATTTTAAAGGCGTTTTATTTCTTTATCCATTCACATGCTATTCTTTCTCTGTTGAGAAGTGGAATAAAAGTAGTGACAGCATAATGTTTTTAAAGTCATCCCAGTCCTAACGCTTTTTAAAACTTGTTCAAGACACAGGTGCATGTCACGTCATAGAGAATGTTTTCTAAACAATAAAGGTGCATGATACGTAATAGGGAATGTTTTCTAAGAGATGCAGATGCTTGTTGCGTGATAGGACTTGTTAGAGTCCGTTGTTCAAGCGGGGAGCCCCGGTTGTAAAAAAATTGATCTTGGTCCAATATTTACAGGTGAGGGTGACGCAATCTTGCAAGACTTATTTATCATGCTTTGCAGCAAAAGTGAATATAATGCATACGCAAAGATTACATTTTGCAAGGCAACAAGAAATAAGTCGGAAAATCCTGTCTAAAAAGGTTTTATAACGTCACTTGATTACTCCTCCTAGAAGACATCCATTTAATTGATCACGAGCCAGGTTCATTTTGAAATTGAGACAGTCAACATTGAAAAAATGTTTTTCAAATGTCCGTTATGTCTGTATACATTGAGCAGTTGGGCATCCTGTGAGAATTGTATTATTATTGATGACTGATAAAAAGTGTAGACTATGTAATCCATGTAAATTGCATAGAGGAAACGCAGTGCAAATTAAAGACTGTAATTTCTGCCTTGGAGAGATTTGTGACTCTCATACTACAGGTTTCCTATGCTCCAAATGTCACTGTGATAAATGAGACCAATGGGGAAATATTTACCCTGGTATGATTGCAAAAACCCTAAACGTTATCTCAGTTTGTTTTAAAGAGGCTGGTATCGTCGTGGTTTTAAATTGCTTTGGGAGGAAATAACCTGGTCTAGGCTTCAGTTCTGGAATAATAAGATAGTCTGGTTTTTACGACATCGCTGTGGATACCGGATACCATTTTTATTTTAATGTCTCTTTGCGTAATCATTTTGCTTCGTTGTACAGATTACTAACTTGAAATTTTCCTTTTGTTGCATTCTTCCTTTTGAGCAAAGTGTAATAAAATTTGAAACACAATGTAACCAACCCATATTATTGTAGGATCATTGAAAAAAATGGAGGAAGCCCACCTCTGACATATCGTCAGTTCCAAAATATACTGCGAGCAATGGATCCACCCGCGTCACCTGAGTCGACGGTAACCCTTACTACTATAGGACGAGCAAAAACTCCACAATATGCTAATGATGATGATTATTGTGTTCCTACATTAGAAGAATTAGGTAAGCTTTTTTTCTACTTATTGAATTCGTAAATAATTGTCCAGCACTTCCTTTTGAATCAGAGATTCCCAATTGCGGAAGAAAGAAATAACTTCTGTGATTACGGAGTATAGCACCTATTTAAAGCCGAATCTCGTCAAGAATTTTTTACCCTTTCTAAAGAAGGTGCTAGATTATTATGCAAGATTCAAAAGGCTGTGAGTCTGAAAAAAGACTGGTGGCCCAAGCTCTAAATAGTTTAGTGACATATTGTGAATCTTTGGGTAGTATACGACACACAAGACCTTACTTGGAAAGGCAAATACATTTTTTGGGTAGTGCTGAAATAGTCTGCACCGTGACAGGAAAATCCAAACAGGTAAAAAGAAAGAAAAATATAGCCTAGTGTTTTGTATCAAGATATTTATCAATTCAATAGCTCAGGAATGGTCACTAAAATGATTCTTTTTGTTGCTTTTATTCCTAAGAACAAAAATCCGTACCTATTGATCTGTTTATGCACAGCACCGTGACAAATATTATATGTTGGAAAATATCTGTATTTCTTTATACCCTTTCCATATATATTCGAGCAATGAAATAGTATATCTGCGGCTATTCAACCAACGCTGGCGACAAGTCATATAAATCAGCAAAATCACATTAAGAAACTACCTCGAAAATTTATTTGTTCTTGCATATAAAAAATCTTTTGAATATAGTAGAATTAGGCGTAAAAAGGTTCTATCTATAAACGAAACAATTCCTAAAAAACAAGACCAAGCATACTGTTTGGGTTGTTGTTCCAAGCTTGGAAAAAGGCACATTAGTTTTTGCTAAAGAGATATTCTGAAGTTATAATTCTTCTTTTTAGGATTACTAATTTAGGTAGTAACGTATTTCTTGAATTTTAACCACGTGATCTACTGTAAAAAAATAAATTGTAGGCTAGCAAAATCTCATATCTGTATTTAATTGACTGTGAATTTGGCTATAGTCTTCAAACCTAATTGTTTCGACAGACAATATTGTTTGAATTTATCCAAGTACCATAATTGATCCAGGTGTAGAGAGTAAGGTCCAGAGGTGCAGTCAGTGCTTCCCTAAGATTAGCGAACCAGTGTTTTACTAAGAGCGTTAAAACTAAAACTAAAATCCAAAAAACTAAAAACTAAAGAACCAAAAACCAAAAAACTAAAATCCACAATTTGTCTTGTGGACTAATCTTATTTGCTCTGAATTTTAGCTGTTATAAGGCTGGAAGTTTTTTTCGCTCCTATTAAGAGCATAAGAGCAATAATGTCGCAAGAAAAAGGAGAAAAACTGATTTTTGAGTGGGAGATACTTTGAAAATAATTCTATAGAAAGTGACTTACATAGGGTTTATCAAACAGTTCGTGGTAACGAATTGTAGTAAGGAGCGACCCGGCTCAATAGTAAACATAACTAAAAAAAATGGAGTTTTGATACCAATAGTTACATCAAAAGAATCACATTTTAATGCCGAATTCAAATATATAAGTTTCATCAAAATTAATTTCACCCATCAAAAGTTACGAGCCTGAGAAAATTTGCCTCATTTTCGAAAATAGGAGGGAACACCCCCTAAAGGTCATACAATCTTAACGAAAATCATACCGTCTGATTTAGCGTATTAGAGAACCTTATTGTAGAAGTTTCAAGCTCCTATCTATAAAAATGTGGAATTTCGCATTTTTTGCCAGAATACAGATCACGGATGTTATTTGTTTGTTTTTTTTGTTTTGTTTTTTTTCCAGGGGCGATCGTATCGACCCAGTGGTCCTAGAATCTTGCGAGAGGGCTCATTCTAACGGAAATGAAAAGTTCTAGTGCCTTTTTTAAGTGACCAAAGAAATTGAAAGGCACCTAGGCCCCCTCCCACGCCAATTATTTTCCCAAAGTCACCGGATCAAAATTCTGAGATAGCCATTTTATTCACCGTAGTCGAAAAACCTTATAAGTATGCCTTTGGGGGCGACTTACTCCCCCACAGTCCCCGTGGGAGGGGCTACAAGTTACAAACTTTGACCAGTGCTTACATATAGTAATGGTTATTTGGAAGTGTACAGAGGTTTTCAGGGGGGTATTTAGGTTAGGGGGGGATTGAGAAGAGGGAGATATGTTGGGGGAACTTTCCTTGGAGGAATTTGTCGTGGGAGAAGAAAATTTTCATGAAGGGAGCGCAAGATTTTTTAGCATTATTTAAAAAACAATGAAAAAAATAAATATGAACAATTTTTTTCAACTGAAAGTAAGGAGAAGCATTAAAACTTAAAACGAACAGAAATTATTACGCATATGATGGGCTCACCTCTCCTAATACCCCCCTCGTTACGTTAAAGTATTTTTAATAATTTTAGCTATTTATTCTGCGGCTTTTGTGATTCAGGGGTCATTCTTAAGGAATTGGGACAAAATTTAAGCTTTAGTGTAAAGAGCAAGGTACTGACGAGGGGGTGAACCCCCTCATGTACGTAATAAAAACACGAGAATACAAAAGTTCGTTACGCAAGCTAATTTGTAAGTTACGTATACTTTTACTAATAAAAACATTCGTAAAAAAATAAAAGTTCTAGCTGCCTTTTTAAGTAACCAAAAAATCGGAGGGCAACTAGGCCTCCTCCCCCGTTCTCTTTTCGATCAAAACTTTGAGAAAGCCATTTAGCCAAAAAAATAAATTTGCAAATTTTGTTTTAATTATTCATCTGCGGAGAGGCAAACTTAAAACATGCATTGATTCAAAAACGTTCAGAAATTTAATAAAAAAAAAACAAGTTTTTTTCAACTGAAAGTAAGGAGCGACATTAAAACTTAAACCGAACAGAAATTACTTCGTATATGAAAGGGACTGCTTCCTCCTCAACACCCCGCTCTTTACGCTAAAGTTTTTTTTCTGTTTTAAAAAGTAGAGTTGAAAGAGTCAAACTTTAGCGTAAAGAGCGGGGCGTTGAGGAGGAAGCAGCCCCTTTCATATACGAAGTAATTTCTGTTCGTTTTAAGTTTTAATGTCGCTCCTTACTTTCAGTTAAAAAAACTTGTTTTTTTATTTAATGTAAGTATAAGGCGACAATAGTCGCTGGTAAATATATGCCTTGCTCCGGTTGACGTGTATTATAATGAAAGAAATAAAGAAAAAACGAAAAGAATTGAGTCTCCCAACCTGCCAGTAAAAAAACTGAGCATCCTTATTAGTTATAAACTGAATAGCTTCGATATTTTTTGTTTAAATAAGAACATTTTCGCAGAACCTCAAGTCTTGAAAAAAAAAAATCAGAGGGTGTTTTAATGGTAAATCCTTTTGTTATTTCAGGTTTTGATACTGAAGGTCTAATGCCCGCAGTTTGGAAAGGTGGCGAAAGCGAAGCACTTATCAGACTCGAGCGCCATCTAGAAAGAAAAGCCTGGGTAGCGTCTTTTGGGAGACCAAAAATGACCCCTCAGTCACTTTTAGCTAGCTCAACAGGTCTTAGTCCATACCTTAGATTTGGGTGCCTTTCCGTCCGTTTGTTTTATCAGTCACTTTCAGAGCTGTATAGAAAAGTAAGTACAATATTTGATCCATTTGAAGCCTAAATGGAGTAAATTCATAGGAATACTGCTGATCAGGAAAGTAGAAAAGGCAATAGAGATATTAATAAATATCTTGAGTAATTGAGTAGAAAAAGTAATTCAAAAAGTAGTAGCTGTTTAGAAAGGTAAGTACAAAGTTTGGTAAAATTTGAAGCCTAAATTGAGTAAGCATGTAAAAATATTGCTGAACACAACAATAGAAAAGGCAATAGAGATATTAATAAATATAGTTATTAATTGAGTGGAAAAGGTAATTAAAAAAGTAACAGCTGTCGAGAAAAGCAAGTACAATATTTGATCCATTTGAAGCCTAAATTGAGTAAATTCGTACAAGTGCTGCTGATGAGAAATGTAGTATAGCAGAGAACGTTGTTCGAAAAGTAGTAACTGTATACAAAAGTAAATACAATATTTGAGACATTCAGTTTTTAGAGTGGTTCCATAGAAATAAGTTCATGGAAATGCTGCTGGTTTTGGTTTTATCGTAACAATCATCCATTGGAAAATGTACTAGGAAAATTTTGATGCTTAATATTCCTTGAAGTAAGGAAAATAGGGTTCAAAATATTTTAGTGTGAATTCGGTCAAATTAGCTTTAAAAAAATTGCCTGCTGTCTAAATGTTTTTTGTTTTTTTTATCCCTTATTTCTTGGGAAGTAGCCTTGTGAACGAATAAAGCTACTGAGTGACGTTAAAGTCTAAGGCAATCAAATTATATTGACTTGTTTTAGACTTAATGAATACTAGAACAGGTTACTGCGATAGTTTGAAAGTCATAATGTAATAAAACTTAATATACTAAAATTACTTCCAAGATATTTCTTTTTATCTCAAGGTGTATCATTTTAGACATTGAAAAAGCTGCAAAATAATATGGCTATGCTTCATTTTTAAATGTTTATTGAATGGAGAAAATGAGGCAGTGCATTTTTTGAAAGTAATACCCTCTGTCATGATGTTGTGCTAAACTTTATTTGAGACTTCGAAATAACTGAAAAAAGGTGAAATATGTAAATATATTCCTCTTTTTGTACAAGAAGGCCTTGTAACCACGTTAGAGGTCCTGACACCTCTTTGGATTGTTCCACAGGACACCACATTATGTTTTCCTGCGTTCTCGACGGCTACTATATTTTCAGGTAGACTATATTGGGGGTGTAATGAACACTGCTACCAATACTGGTAATGTGGGTACCACATTTCGGCATATATTACCGTATGCCGCCATAATCTGGTAACTAAAAACTCACTTAAAAAATCTGCGTCTTTCTATAGGCTAACATATTTATTCTACAAGTGCCAAAAGAGAGCTAATACTCTTATATACCGTAAATCAAGCTGACATAATCAGACCTGACCATCTTCCCCAGCCTACATCGGGTTGAACAGTCAATCGCGTAATAAGAAAGACACTCACTTTTAGTTGCCAGGTCACGAACAGGGCATAACTGATCTGCCCTTAAAATCGCTCAAATTAACAATTTGAAGTTGCTCTCTTTCTTGGATCAAGGAAATACTACTAATCAAGAAACATGATGAACTTTAACAATTCACCAACTTTAATAAAATGATTTGAAATTGCGAATTGATATAGGCAAAAACTTTGTTACCGGTTGCTTGCCATCTCAAAAGAAAGGGCAGCCTCCCCCTGGAAAGTATTAGGGAAAATTACCCTCGGTGACCCTCCTCCCGGGGAAAATTCCCGCCGTGCATTATTAACGATCGTATTTCAAAATTTCAGAGTATTTAAAAAACTCCCCCTGAAGAACTCACCTCACTAAAAATTTCCCACATGCACAATCCCCTCCAAAAAAAAATTCCTCCTGGAAAATTCCATATTGTTGACCCCCCTCCCCTTATCTCGGTGGAAAAGTTTCCTCTGAGCAAAATTCGTCTTATTTCCAGGAGAATCCCCACCGTGGATAATCCCTCCGAAAAATCCCGTCAGACAATTTTCCGCAGACCCTTCCCCCTGACTATTCTCGCCTGGAAAAATTCCTCCGCATGTAAAATAACAATTGTATTTTTAACTTTGAAAGATCGGGTTTACAGTTGAAAGAGCAGTTTCTGCCTTCCAACAATGGTGTGCAATTGTACCATCCTATTATTCCGAAGTTTAAAGCACTGTTAAACTACCTTTGAAGTACTACAAAAATAGTTCAAAGCTATATTAGAGCCAACGCAATAGCATTGACTTAGTTAAGAAAATGTATCATCGATGTATTTTCTATATCACTAGCCAATTTGCATAGAAATAATAGTCATAGAAGCTTAAGAAGGTGCTCACTCAACCAGAAATTGAGAGACCTGGTGCTTTTTTAAGGGTTGAAATTGATATAAGAGTAACCAGTCTCCCTTTTGTGCTCTACCTTTATACACGTCTGCACCCCCCCCCCCCCCCGTCAAGTTTTATGTTAGTAAATGATATTTAAGTACAGCCATCACGTTCAGGAGTATCAAAAGTTGTATAATATTTGCCTTCAAGAGAAAGGTGACCCCCGAAGTGTCAGGAATCAGGATCCAACACTATGCAGTTAGCCCATTCTCTACATATACCTTTTCATAAAAAATGTAAGCGTGTTTCATCCTGTTGAAACAATAATCATGCCGTGAATTTAAATCTATAGGATTTAATTTACAAATTGGGCCAATCTTCCTCATATCATTCCTCTATTTAAACCCTCTCTCCCTTCTGACTCGGTACAAAAACTATCGAAGTCCTGCTTAGGTGCAAAAACTAGCTAAGCCCGTTGACCATGCAAAGCGTTCTGGCTTGGTGTAAAAACAACCATTAGTCTAAGGTGCGGAGTATTCAGTGACGCGGTACGAATGTGAGTTGGTTTGTTACTCGATGAAAAATGTGCCAGTCCCTGAAAAGGATGACCAATCCCCATCCAGTCCCAAGTTTTATTTAAAGGCTATACAAAACTGTTGCAAAAAACTATAGCCGATGCAAAATTTTTACTGAATGTTGGAAGTTTTTCTAAATTTCAACCTAAAAGAAACAGAACTTAAGATGAATAATAGGTTAAATTTCAAATGAATAGAAATTCATCGAAAAAATGAGTAGCATAAGTTCAAAATAGCAGAGTAAGTTCAGTCCAGTTTGGTTTATTATAAATTTAAATCAATATATTCTTGATCACGATCAATATAAGAAATCCTATTAATCATAATTTCTTACCTATAAGAATAATCCGGTTGAGGAACCACACAATAAAAAAAAATAATAATAAGAAAACCAACAAAACATACATAATGCGGTCCTCCTTCTTCTTGCATGTGGGACCCATTTACCTCACTAATTTAATTCCCGTAATCTAATTTACTTTAACAAAATATTCTTCTATTGATTGGCAGACGGAATTAGGATCTACTAAATATAAAATAACTAAATATAAAATACTCGGTCACTAAATATAAAATAATAGTGATTAATAATAGTCTCTACTTAACTGCATAATGAATATCACAGATGAAATTAGCCGGGAATATCAGTATCAACAATATTATATTTCATTAAATTTGAATTAAATGAACAAAGTGTTAACTTCAGTCTTAGTAAAGAATTCATAAATTCTAAAATCCTATTCGAGTTTACAGGGGGCATTTCTTGTAGAAACAATTTTTGTCAGCTAGGCCCAATGTAGCTGTGACTTTTAATTAGTTTGACTTTTTTGCAAGGACTCTTTTTGTTAGTGTTTTCTTTTTTGATTTCGTTTCATTAAAAGATTAGAAAATTGAAAGCTACATAAAACTTCAAAACATGAAGAAAAAAACTCTAAAAAATGTGATATGGTTCGATATTAAAAAGAATGTATTTTAAAGGTCGACTATATTGGTGGAAAGTTATTGCAAATTAAACTAGTGACACTAAATAGGCCATTTTGAGTTTACTGATACATGAAACAAAAAAGATTTAGGCAGTTTTTACTTTAAAATGAGAAAAGAAAAACCGTTTTAGGGTTCATTTATTCATTCACAGTAATCTCTGCTCGTTTTTAGTTTCACCTGATTGCTCATTTAAATTTTCTTTTTATTTTAGGTTTAATTTCTTTATTCATAATAGCTAAATTTCTGTTTACATTTGACTTAATTTATGCTCTTTTTACTTTTTAATGTAACTGCAAATCGTGTAAATTTGTTCAAAATAATTCTACAGAAAGTATTAGAGCTCCGACAGGGCTAAAGAACCATCAGACAGGGATTCGAGATGAAGTTAAATAGTCCTGTATTTACAGGGTTTGTCCGGAAATTAATATGACTGAGCCGATTTGAAAACCTTTGTTGAGTTAATCGTTACAATTCTTTAAAACTTTCAAAATAGGCTCCTTCTGCGTCAATGCAGCCCCGCCAGCGCGATTTTCAAGCATTGAAGGCGTCATGGTATGCATTCTACGGAATAGCCTTGAGAGACGCGGTGCATGCTGCTTGGATCCCCTCTGTCGCCTCAAAATGCTTGCCTTCCATTGGCCATTTCAGGTGAGAAAACAAAAAAGTCAGGGGGTGGCCACAATTGGGCTGTAGGGTGGCTGCGGAAGCATTGGGATGCCGACCTTGGTCAGTTAGCTGTTCACGAGAAAGGTGGTGTGAGCCGGGGCGTTGTCGTGGTGTAACTTCCAGTCGGCTGCGGTGTCTTGTCAGATTCAATTGACCCTTTATTCGAGTCTCTTGAGCTCTTTCACGTAGAACTCAGTGGTGACGGTTTGTCCATCAGGAACAGATTCATGGTGGATAACGCTTTTCATGTCAAAAAAAAAAAAAAAAAAAAAAAAAAAAAAAAAACAACGATCATCGTTTTCACTTTGGATTTGCTCATTCTTTCTTTTTTTGGGCGAGGAAATGCCGACATGTGCCACTCGGAAGATTGCCTCTTTGTCTCGGGATCATGCTCAAAGATCCAGGATTCGTCACCTCTGATTACGTTATTCAAAAGTTGGAGGTCACTTTCACACCTGCTCAAATTTTCTTTGCAAACTTCCACTCGCCACAATTTTTGGTCGTCAGCGGACACTTTTGGGACCATCTCCGCGCACACCTTGCGCGTGTTCAAATGCACCGTCACAATGTCATGAATGACAGATTTTGGTAAATTTAACATTTGGCAGCACTACCTCTCAATTAAAACGCAAATTGCCCCTTGGCATAATTTGAAATAATCCATGGCAAAAAATACGAAGGCCTGTGAAAACGATGGACGTACAGGGAAAAAAGCTAAAAGTTCAAGCGAATCATTAATCAGTTCATCATGGGTCCCATCCACTGGGCAATGCATAAGGTTCGTTGAAAATAATTTTCGATCCCCATGAAGAGTTAAAACCGTGTATAGGGTTACTGGACAACGGTTTGGGTGAAATATGTAGTGACTGGGAGAGAGCATCCTCCAAGTATCCCCGGTAACAGGGTCACAACTGGCCAACCAATTATCAGTTTGGAGAACCGTCCATCGTTCATGGATCCCCAAAGGCCCCCCCCCCAAAAGAGACAAAGTATCCCTAAGAGTTGTTAGGATATTTCTCAGATCCCCCCCCCCTATCTTTTCCAATCCAACCCGAAATTCAATAACTCAACTTTTCTACAATCCGCTGTAGGTCTTCAACTCTATTTTATGATGATCTTTTTTTCTTCCCAAAGGGTCATGGACCTCTCTGTTTTCCCTGAGTTCCTTTTGTAATTTCCTGAAAATCGCTGAATATGATTGCAGCCTAACAGTCGAATATTACTTACAAGACCCCTACATGTCTTACCATTGGAACCAAATTGGTCTTACCGTCGAATACACTGGAAACAAATATATGTACACCAACTAGCAAAAGTTGCGAACCCCTTATTGCCAAAGATGATTATGAGCTAATAGCCGGCTGTTGCTTAAAACTCCCCTATATATCTCACAATTGGTATCGGCCTATTTTTGGTTTCAGTGTGTACCTTACTACTGAAGTGTCAACCCCTTTGAACTTTCAAACTGGTATATCTCATGAAGGAATTTTTTTACCCTAAAATGGATGGTACAATTTGATCAGCCCATCAAGAGCTATCGACTGCCGTCAAAAAAAATCTATCTGTCTTAGTTCAAAAGCTGACTTTTTTGCCGTAGGCCAAGTTTCTAACGTCATCATTTAGAAAGGAGCAAAGGATAAACTAATTTCTTCAGCAATGAGAGAACTTTTCAAGTTTAAGAAGCAAATCTGATACCATTTCTCTACCGCAATCCCAAGTACAAAAAACCGAATGATAAACTCAGCAGAAATCACGAACAGAAATGGGTAGAAACACAAGCAAAAACCATCGTTTTCGGCCCTAGGCAAGGGTTCTACGAAGCTCTCCAAAATACAAAGTCATATTGATCAATCCAAGGTCCACACTTTCAGTAAAAACCGCAGAGGTTAAACCCTTACCACTGTCTAGGAGTAAGCTGAAATTGGGATGCTAGGAGCAAAAAAAAAGAACACGACAAAACCAAAGTGTTGCTCTCGCAACACAATTCTATTAAGTTTTATTCTTTTCTCGACCTTGTGTTAATCTTCTCTTTGTCCGATATTATTTAAAAATTCAGCTAACGACTATTATTTCAATCCACTTGAAAATGCTTTCTCGAATGTCAAACTTCCGGTATTTTCGTGAAAACTTGTTATGTCTCAATTTGTTGATTATTTTTGCAAGCTCATTAGTTGCGTGATCTGTTGATTCCAAAGATTTTATTTTATTCTAAGTAGGCTTTGCCCATTGAGATAATCATTTGCAATACTTCATATTGCAATATAATTCTCTCTTCTTTTCCTTCCGTGCAATTTTTATACTTTAATCACAGTAGGCTACTGTGTAGGCTAAATTAAATCGTATATTCGGAAAACTCGGATTCTTTTAGCTATCTCCTGACAACTTTCCTTAACAGCCTTCCATCACTATTACATGTAGGATCACCGCTGGTACCACTATTATATCTGGGGCCAGCACTGGCACCACTGTTTGTTCTCCAACGCTACACCAGTCCCGCTGGTGGCTTCGTTTAGGGTATGATAACGTCATCGAACAATTAAAAGGGCCAAGGTTGCCACAATCTGTGTCATATCTAATGTATCTTGCCATCTCTTTAGAACGTAAACGGACCCCCCTGTCGATATATTAACGGCAGTATTTCTCATAAACTGTTTTCCTATCCTGCCTGGGTTATGGGAAAATAATCTTACACGGTTGGAGAAATAACTCACTTTTAATCTCCCAAAGGACAACTCCAACAAAACATGTATCTACAACCTCTGAGACCAAAAACAAAATCACTACTTTAGTTCACAAAACTTTGTGTAGGGTGGACCCTAGATTGACCCTGGCCAATCCTATAAATGAAAAATTCAAAATTAAACACTTTTGAATACCAATAACTATCAATGGGCAAGTCCATACAGACAGAAATAGATTTTATCCCAAAAGTTCGCTTATTGCGAAATTATTGGCTTGGCATCGAGACTTAAACTTGTAATTAAAAATTATATAATGAGAAAACCTTAGCACATGTGATTAAGACAAGGAAATCAGGTCAATTATCTGAAAAAAGAAAGAAAAGGGACTGGGAGCCCCAACAAAGACAAACAATTTCGAATAGGAATTGCGATAACGCTTTCTTAACCTACTCCTTCTAGCTGCAACTTTGACTGTTTAGACCTTATTAAAACTGTGAAGACAACACCCCTGGAAAGCTGCGTTCCCCTTGTCCACATTTGGAATCTAGTGATCCTTAAAATAACGTCGGATGGTGTTCACATGCTTAATTCAGGTAGACTTCTTTGTCGCTTGTTCCAAATAATATTTTTACGAATAAAAATAATAGTATCTTTATGAACTTGCTAATGAAAGTAAGTTTTGAGCTTTTATGCATCTGTTTTGCAGGTACGGAAAGCTCCACCCCCTTTATCGTTGCATGGGCAAGTTTTATGGCGAGAGTTCTTCTATTGCGCTGCAACAAACAATGCCAATTTTGATAGAATGGTAGGCAATCCGATTTGTGTTCAGATTCCATGGGATAAAAATGCAGAAGCTTTCTCCAAGTGGGCTAATGTAAGTATTGTCTCCCAATTTGTATTGCTTTGTTTTATATTTCTTTTTACGTTGTCTTCCCTTTTCTTGAATTTCGATTCAAAAAGAGTCAAGTAACTTGTTTGAGTGATATAAATCCAGAAATCTTCTTTGCCTCCGTATCCATCTGGGGCAATGGCCTAATCTTTACTCGCCTCCAACATGTTCTGTGGTTAGACTTTTATCTCACTTCTGTTGAAGCTAGGAACATGTTAGGGTGTCTAAATAGACAGATAGATGGATTAATTCAAAAAAAAAAAAATCCACAACAAGTTTAAACAATTAAAACAGATACATCATCCTAAATCTCCCAGAAGGCTGTATGGCTGGGAATGTAAGGAGAAAGATAAAGAGAAAAAAAATGTGAATATAAAAACAAGTTCGAGGAGTTCAAAATACCTCGGAATCATGTAAATTCAATGAGAAAAAAAGCAAAAGAAGAATATTTGTCCAATAGACTGAGCAAAAAGAGGCTTGGATGATAATTAACGAGCTTTAAAAAAAAGCAAAAAAAACAAGGAAGTCCAGCCCAGTTCTTTGTCAATTAATGGCAAGAGTCGGAATGACGGGATTTTATCGTGAACCGTTTCGGTAAGTATTTTGATCGCATCAGAAAGAACCTTTAAGCTGAGGACTGTCAAACTCGAATGAAATTTTTCGAACTAGGAATTTGTTGATAGTCGTGAAAGTATCTGTGAGATCGAACTTGATCCTTGCATCAGTGAATAAATCCTAAAGATGGTAAAAACAATCAATTCCAACTTGGCAAGCACTGATGGTATAAATCTAAAGGCTCTAAAAGCATTCGTATGTTATTTATTTTGTTGCCTTTTACCTGTCATCAAGTTTGTCCCTTCAGAAGAAGTTATTTCTGTTTCACTAAAAAGAAACGAAATAATTTTCCTACATAAAGAAATCAAAAGTTTAATATCAAAAATTGGAAATCCCTGTCTATTGTTTCTCTCTTTTCGCAAATCAATGAGATAGTTGATCGTCAAAGATTGTACTATGATTTTACGAATGCGGGTCTACTAAGCGAAATGCAACTTGGCTTCAGGCAAGACCATCGTCTGCCAGGTGTCACATTGGTGATTCTGCGAACCATGTGGTGAAATTTCTCATGTTGTTTTTATCAATTTCGGAAAGGCTTTTGATGCTATTGATCGCAAGATTTTCGTGGTGCGAAAAACACTTGTTCATTTCGGTTTGATAGTTTTTTTTAGGTTGTCGATCTATCTAGGTTGTTTTTCATAGCACTATATCATCTTCTGAAACTAATTGTGGTGCTCCAAAGGGACTGTTTTTAGGGCCTCTTGTATATCTGGGTTACGTTGCCACAATGCGATTGACACAGTATTTCTCGGAGTATTTCCTTACATTTTTTTTTTCGGACCATGCTGCCATGACCATTTATAGTCCAGCATTGGAGAATCTCCCGTTGACAGGGAACAGGGTTCTGAAATTATTTTGTGTGTTTACAAAATAAGTCTTCTGTCTTTTAATATGCGGGATATGAATTTTATCGTATATAGTAGAGATGGAAGTCTGGCAAATGTTGATGTACAGGTATTTATAAAGGTGAAGCTTTGTCGCAGGTAAATGAGGTACGTTACCTTGGCATCTTCCTGAATTATAATATATCTTTGAAGCATCAGAATGATCTAGTTGCCGCGGAAGTTGCATGAGGTTGGGGTTAAATGGAGATTGAACTATGCTCTACCTTTACCAGTTCATTTGACACAATACCATGCAACAGTGAACTCTGACATTTCTTATGACCGAGCGATTTTTATGTGAACTTTAGAGAGTGTAAATTCTAAAAGATAAAGCCGTTCGATTGATGGAAAACTATGTTGAAGGTGTAATGATACAGAATCTGTTTCAAGCATTTGATTGCCTAACAGAACAAATTCGTGGATGCCATTTTCGCTATCGACACTGGAAAAATATATGTCCTTCAGTCTTTAGTCAGTTCCTTCGTGTTCGTAGTGCTTTTGACCCATGTGTAACGGTTGCAGGTACTTTCGTGGTCTGATATTGAGACACCACACATGCCGGCTCTATTATTCGTTATTTAGCTTCAGTAAGGAACAACTTTCTGACTAGTATTTTTGAGGGGGGGGGGGGGGCAGAACACATTGGTATTATTTAAGAATAGATAAAAGACGTATTTTTGGGTGAAAAATGAAGTTTATTAGTTTTTTTTTTTTTTTTTTTTTACTAAAAAGGTACGACGGGAGAGAGGATTTTAGTTTTCCTTTTTTTATTATTGAAAAATCAGTTGAGCGTCAAAGAGATGCAGCGTCTTTTATCAAGGGCTTGGTTGCCTTCTCTTGGCGTTTCATGCGATCTTACGTTAGCCTAGTTTGTGAACACATCATTTTGGTTCAATATTCTATTTCAGGTTGCGTTTGGTAGATTCCAGGTTTCATCTGGAGCCTATCCTCATTTCTGTTTATGGTAATATCCTTATAGGTATTTCTTTTTGTTTCTATGGCTTCTTTAAGGATTTGTGAAAGTCTAAGCAATTACCTGTTTCTGTCTTATACTTTTGTCTTACCAATCTGTGCATTAGGATGTGGAAGTTAAAACAAAAACTCCTCAGTAGCTTAAATAAACATTTTCGGCGTTTTTTACACTTTAGCATGGAATATGTTGCTGTGCTCTTCCAGCATGAATTTCATCTGCAATAGCAAAGTGTTCACACCACTTTTTGGTGTTTAGTTTGGTGTTTTGACAACCACTTTTTTTTATGTTTAATTTTTTCTAGTATTTGACAAAGATCTCACATTCAGTTTAGTTTTAGAAGCTGATTTTGTATTGTATTTTTAAAACTCTTCCTTTATTTTTTCTAGACATATAGGGGACAATGGCAGAGATGTAATTAATTTTTTGTTCTATTTTTCCTTCTTGCACAGCTTTTGTTTTTTTAATTTTTTGCTTCTTTTTAATAGTCATATCAATCTTTTCTTCAGGATATCCGTTTCCTATTAAAATATATTGAATTGAAAATAATTCATTCTTCTTTTAATTTATTGACGTTACTTAAAAATCCTATCTGGAAATGAAATAATCTCCTTTCTTTTGACATAAAAGATAAATAGTAATTATTACTTGTTCGTTTACTATACATTGAAATCTTAACTCTTTTTTCCCCCGTGGTTTTTAATATTAAGACTCGGATAAATCTAGCTTGGAGTGGATGCCCCTTACCCTTCCAGTGAATCAACTCTTCGCTGATAAGGACAAGAGTGTAATACTTTATTTCAAACAAAAAATATTTCCGCAATAGGGGAGGGGGAGGTAGCTTTCATCCCCTCAGCATCTATATTGTATACTTAGTCCAAATATATTCGTCGAAATGAAGGAAGGTTCTGATGGAAATCTGCATTGTTTATTCATATAATGCACCTCCCATGAAAAGATATTAGTATAGCAAGGAATAATTAGTGTTGAACTGTGCAGTATTCTGTAACTGATATTATTCTTGTACAAAATAGTTTTTAGTATCCGTTCATTTCGTATTGACTGCATATATGTTTCTTTTTTTTAAGAAAAATTTCTCAATTATTTTTTATTAAAAGAAATAAACAAATTAACAACCATGGGAAAAATGCGCCACTGCGTGGCAGTATATCTTCTGGAAATGGGATTGGCTATTTAAATTCTTTTTAGATTACGCTAAATTCTTCGATATCTCAAAATTTTTGTTCATTAGCATTTTTGCCCTAGTTGGGCTAATATTGTTGTTTTAAGTAAAAAAAAAAAAAAATGGAATTTATCACTTTGGTGTGGCACAAAGTCTTTTGTTACTTGGATAGTGGATTTAGGATTTATATTAAAATGAATCCATCCTCAGATTTCCTTCAGCCACTGGTTTGATACAACCACTTTTGAAAAAAAGGGCAAAACAACCACCACTCCCGGGAATAATATTTTTATATATATGTAAGGGCTTGAGACCCTCGGTATAAAGTCATTAGACCCTGATGGTGCAAGATGCGATAATTTAATTTTCATCAAGGTCGCCCTTCTTTGTAGGGAGTTTATTCCTCTTCTAAAATCAGTAACTTTTCATAAGTAATTTCAGACTTAATGAATTTTAAATATTAAAAATCAGTACAAAAATAGATTATCTCGGTGTATATATATAATTAGTGAAATACCGGTTTTTTTTTTTTGCAGTTTCGGTTTCTAAGGTCTCGCCTTACTTACCGTTATTCATGTCTGATTCGCTCATTATTTGTCATTGAAGAACTTTTTCAATCAGTATCAAAAGGAATAATTTTCACCTTGCAAAGAAACAAAAATAAATGCAGGTTATTTTAAGCTCCTTTTATCTCCTTGTCATATTTACATAGCCCAGTTAGGAACTTTAGAAGCAACCCGTCAGTAAGGAATTATAAGCTTCCTTATTGTCACTATTTGTACTGCCTCAGTGTTGCATTATTCAGTTCTATAATACTGTTTATACTATGAAATCTAGATTGTCTCCAGTGACACCTTCATAAAGAGTTTTGTAAGAATTTGTCATTTTTCTCCTTTTCAGGGACAAACTGGATTTCCATGGATAGACGCCATCATGACGCAGTTGAGACAAGAAGGATGGATTCATCACCTTGCTAGGCATGCGGTAGCATGTTTTCTAACGCGCGGAGACTTGTGGATCTCATGGGAAGAAGGGATGAAAGTAGGTCGTTGTTAGAATAAATAAGATTCAAATCCTTTTGAATTATATGAATAGTAAAGTAATCCTGATTTTATGTTCCGTACGTCTTTGAAAAGAAAAAAAATAGCTGCGCCTTAACACATTCAATATTGCCTAATTATGATTTATTTTTGGCTTTTAATTGAGAAAAGAGAATGAAAATAGGTTAGGACCGAAATAAGTTTGATTTATATCCTATTTTTGCATATAAATATTTTATTCCCTGAATGAACCAACAACAGGTTTTTAGGAGAAACAATAACAGAGAAAAAGGAGACAGTGGGAACCCAAACAAAAATAATATAAAAAAAGAGAAAAGGCAGGGCAAGCATAAACCAACACAATCCTTACATATCGTGAATAAAAAAAGTCTTTAAATGAAAGTAAAGCGACATTAAAACTCGAAACTCATGGAAAGTATTCTGAATATGAAGAGGATGTTATCCCATCAATCGCGCACCTTTTACACTAATGTTGAATAGTGCCTAAGTAAAATCATTTTGGAATGCGAAATCTATTGTCAGTGGATAGTTGTAAGTGTTTTATTTACTGACAACCCTGTGAAACCATTGAAAGGAAAATAGTGCTGTTTAAAGTAAATGCGTTAAAGAAAGGTGTCCTACCTCGAGGCATTGTGAAAAAATAAATGATTATTGTATTAGATATATTCTATATAAGATGATTCAGTCTTGAAGTATTGGTAGAAAGAAACATCGAAATTAAGAGTAAAGAGTAGGAGGTCGAATGGGTCGCAATTTCCTGATGTACAAGATAATTTCTATCAGTTTATTGTTCGATGTCGCTCTTTACTCTCACATAAAAATACTTTTTTTCTTAATTTATTTTTTGTTCGTTTTTTTTTCACGATATTGTGATTTTTTCAGGAAGCTTGCCTCAAAAACCTATGGTGACAAACTTTTTTTGTGTATTCATTATTTTCTTTAGTTGACTATCGATTGGCTCCCCCAGTTGACTAAGTTGACTCTTAATCCCATATAATATATTGCCAATGGAAACCACGGGCCAGAAAGGCACCCAATGGTTTTGTTATCCCAAAATACATTCCAACTTTCTAATAAAGGGACTAAAACTTGCGGTTTCCGTTCGGAAGACCGCTCTTCCGATATTAGAGAACCATTGGTTCGATTTGAGTAGCCCTTGGGATCGTAGTTTTAGAAGAATTTAGGGTCCATCAATCATGCAAGAATACATCTAGGCTGTCTTATGCCAAAATCTAGTATCTAGACAAAAGCTCAATTTTGTGTAAGGATGATCCTGGGTTAATCTCTCCATGGCGGATCCAATAGCGCCATTAGAACTTTGTAAATGCTATACTTTTTTAGCTGGTGTAAAAAAGGGTTTCACCTGCTCTCCACTGCCAAATGTCTTTCGTTCAAAACGGAAGCTTTTGGAAAAACATAAAGTTTTTTGCCATTTTCATGAAAAGTTGAAAAATGCATATATTAGGTTTTTGACAAAGGGCAGCTTTCCTTTAATTTTCTACAATTTTGAGACAATTCCCTGCTTTCGATGTTTTCATTTTCCTAGTACTTGGGCTGGATAAATATAATCATCTGGGTTATCAGTGTAATATAGGTCTCTCAATGATAATGGGCATCTCATTCATGATGCTAAAATTTAATTGTAGAGGAAAGTATATTAATATAGTTTTGTATGTTAAAGTTCGACTCAGATTTTTTTTTTCTAGCAACCAATTTGTTTGCATAGTTATTTTAGACATTTTTCGGTTAAATTCTTGGTATTCCAAACAAGAAAAAAAACATTGGACAAAAGCTCACCAAAAACATTGCACACCAAAAAATGATTAATTTCTCGGCATTATGATACGGATCAATGTGATTCATTTTATGAGTTTGGCATTCAAGGCTTGGTTAGAAAGTCTTCTCTTTTGTTTTTTAAAAAATATATTAATCTAATCATATGTTTATTTTGAATCTGGAACATCCTTGTACCTAATTTTTACACACATAGGCGTGATTTTCATGAGCAGATGATCGAACCGAGTTACGACTCAGAATATAAAGGGCCATTGCCTAAAATCTGGGTATTGTGGAAAATTCTGATTATACTCTCAAATTTAAAATAAATAATTGGATTTAAGATCCTTGAAGAATATTTGACTTAAGCTGAAAAAAAAAATGACCAAAAAACAGTCTAGAGTTTAGTGCAAAAAAAAATTGAATTCATTTCCTCAGAATTATCTCTACACTTTTTCATATGTTAGGACACTGTGATGAAACAATCGCATTTGAAATCAGCGCGGTTTAAATCCTGTTATATAACTGCAGAACTAGTCATAGTTTCGTGTCTATCCTATAAGTGAGACGAAGTAAGGTTCGCCAGTAGTTGATCATCGATTGCAGTCTATTCGTAGGTACTTTGGGATCTTATGGAAAGAAGGAGTCAAATTAGACCACATATAACGTAAAAAGAAAAACTTGTCCTGTTCTTGAGTGTATGATGAGATCGTAACAAAATAGAGGAACAAATTCAGTCGCTTTTTGTATTCTTCTAATGCACATATTTACTTTTCTGTCATCATTGCAAATTTATCTGTATCAGTAGGAAAGCAAACAGTTAAAGAATGTAGCCGATGTATTTTGACTTAGTGACGAAATTAGTGTTTTTAGAGAAGATGTATTTGCCTGAAAGAAAAAGGAATTGTTGAGTCTAAAATATCTCCAAAATTTTGGTTAGGTTAAAGATCTTATTTAAGCATTAAATTCAACCTTGGGTCATATTGAAACATCCCAATAAGACCTGGGATCTAATCTGGAGGCATTCTTTCACTTTCTATTCCTTTACCTCTTTCCTCTCCTTGCTCTTTATCACTTTCTGCCCTTCCACTTCCTTTCTCCCACCTTTTTCCCTCTTTTTGTGTGATAATTTATTTCACTTTTTCTGCCTGGTTTTAAGTATGCGAATTATTATGCAATTTGTATTTATTATCCTAGTCAAATTCTCCAGGTGTTTGATGAGCTGCTTTTGGATGCTGATTGGTCAGTCAACGCCGGTTGTTGGATGTGGTTATCATGCTCATCTTTTTTCCAACAGTTTTTCCATTGTTACTGCCCTGTTAAGTTTGGAAGAAAAGCAGACCCTAATGGAGATTACATCAAGTAAGTTTCAGTGTTCTCAGCTTTCAATTGCTTGTTTTAATATTTCTGCTGAGACAAGTGAATTTTATATAGTATAATAACTGCTATAGACAAGAATTTATCCAGGATTTTTTTTCTCGGGTTGGGAGAGGTTATTACGAAAAAACTTAAAAAACGCATCAAAAATTTGTTTATTTTCATATTTATTGTTATGCTTTTACGAGTCGGGCCAACATTTTTTTTTGAGACGGGTCAAACTCCCTACCCCCACCCCCTGGATGCGGCCTTGGCTATAGAAGGAAATGGATACTTACTGGACCTTCTTTTCAGATTTACCTCCCATCTTAAACTATTTTTAAATGTATTTTGAGCTTCACTAGATAACTCAACGTTTTCTATCTACACGCATGAGCTATAGCTACCTTCCAGAAAGTGTCCCAGGAACCCCCGGACAGTTTCGAGTTCTTTGAATTCAGGGTGGTAGAGTCAGGAGTCAATGATCTTCTCAGATCAAGCATTACATGTAGTCTGTACACAAGTAGAGCTTAAAATAATAAAAATATAACCTATTGATTAGTTTATACTAGCAGTGAAAGTATCTCGTACGACAGACATAAAAAAAACTCCAGTGTATTCTCTTTTTGGGGATAATATAAAAACTCCCCCCCCCCAAAAAAAAGAAAAGATATGTCTGAAGGTTATAACTCAATAGATACTCTTTTACCCAAAGGATATGGGCAAACAGCTTTTACCCAAAAGATATCTTCTACAAAAAAAAAACTTGATTTTTGGTGTAACATCGTTGGGTTTTCTCTCGTTAACGACACTACTAATTATGTTTGTTGAAATCATAAGCTTTAAAATTTTGCATTTGATATTTCTTTACCAAAGGATCCTGCCACATTCGGCCATTGTTAAATTTTCAATGCCAGGCATAAGTTTCACGCACGAATTGAGTTGGGTAAATATTTTGGTTGTTCTACTGCGATTGCCAATGAGATCTCAATACATAGAGGTGCTGGAAGTTTTTTTTCACCTAGTCATCCGAGGAAATAGTATTGCTTTTTTTTTGGGGGGGGGGTGCAAGGTCTAGCAGCAAGGAGTTTTGTAAATGCAAATATATGTTCTAAAACTTAAATACATTAAATACACACTCTTTGTGTCTTATCGGGTTCCTTTTATTTGTTCGAAACCAAGACTGAGGTCAGATTTCTCAGGGTGGGAAAGTCAATACTAATCTTGAAATCTAGGCTTTGGAGGGGGGAGTCGATAGTCGAGATTATAACTTAATAGACTTGGAGTCAAATAAACAAATTCTGACTCTGGCATCTTTTCAAAGCGTTATTTGTCGCAAAATGGGGGATAGACGACTCGGTTTTTGTCGAGTCGTAATGATTTGTACTTGGCATCGATGAAATACTATGCGTGATTATTCCGAGCTAAAAAGTGTCAGTAGAAATAAAGAGTTTAAGTTTGGCGCTTCTCTTTGGCGAGTCTTACTTTTGAAAATAGAAGGGTTTGGTTAATTTGCCTCTTTCTTTTTAAATAGAATTTGGTACTCATGATTCACTGACTTCACGGGTCTGGTCTTAAATTTTTTTATAAGGGAAGGAAATAGTAATTGCAAACCACGACGATGCATATAATTTTAACTACGTGGTTAATTGTGGTCAGATCAAGACAATTTTTCGTATTATTTCACATTGTAATTTTTTTTATTACTGGCTGCCCTTGAAATGAGATAATCTATAGTAATGTATTATATCGAACACAGTCAAAAATCTAAGCGCTCATTGCTTAAAAACTGCATCTTGGAGTACGAATTCCGGTTAAACGGATTGTATGAACCATAGAATTGTGCTTGTCCCAAATTTATAGCTCGTCACCTGGTTTCCCCTCAAATATTATTATTGCTCACCCTTCCAACATTGTTTTTCTACATAGCCATTTTAGCCTTTATCACTATTTCTCTCTGACTTCGTCT